>NC_084593.1:22820412-23120412 GCF_033807715.1 Cololabis saira
AATAAAATGACAAGATCGGCACTAAAAACTGGTATTTTCGCTATAATAAAATCATTTTTGAAAAAAAAACAAAATGGAAATTGTAAATTACCTTTAATATCAGTATTTCTATAAATGTGATTTTATGTTTGTTTTCTCATTAACGTTATTTAAAGCCAGGCTTTTATTTTATTTGTTATATATTAAGGAGGCCGATATTTAGTGCTTCTATTTTGAAGGCGTCTCGCAGAGATCTTGTAAATATCCGGCGCTTCTGACTTTAACGGTAAAAGTTTAACGGCAGTAGAAAATGTGTCTGCTAAGTGTCGGGAATGCTAAAGTGGAGCCTAACTGGCACAAAAAGCACCTGGATGATAAGGATTTGTTTTCTTTGCAAATGTTATGCCATATTTATGTCCAGCTTGAGTTTGGTCGCTCACGTATTGTGTTAACGGTAGCTTTATTGCCGACCGAGCAAGCAGCTGCGTCGGTCTGTATTTAAGTTAAATGAAACTTATATGAATGTAGAAAGACTAACCATTTTATTCCTTTATAGCTCTTACGGTGTGTTTGCAGTGTATTTACATCCATGGAATAAAAACATTGTGAACCATCAGTTTGAGAGTCAACCATCATCAGTCGGGGATGCTACAGAAATTATTTTTTCCTTCTGTGCGGCCCGGTACCAAATGACCCACGGCCCGGTACCGGGCCGCAGCCCGGGGGTTGGGGATAACTGCCTTAGAGCACATTAAGTAGTTTTTTTAAAAAAAGAAGAAAAAAAACAACATTCTGTCTTGGGAAACTTTCTTTTAAGAAAGTCAAATATATCTATTTGCCAACTCCTGGGAGAAACAGACACTAAAGTCTTCTTAAGGTGCATCTCGACCCTAAACTTTAAAAATAAATAAATGTGCACTCAAACTCTTTTTACCTGCAGAGTTTTTCCTAGACCCATACAATGGGCTAGGATGCATCCAGACCCACTAGACTTTTCCATCTTTTTCACAGATTCGCAGCAGCAGTCCCACATGAACTGCACCCCTGAAACAAAACCCAAAGATGACTTCGAACGAGCACAGGTTTTATTGATCCATTTTTTTTTTGTTTTGTTTTCCACAAACTTACCATCAACCTGATGAGGTTTGAGTTTTGTAACAAGGTTCCTGTGCACTTGCACCAATGGCTCCTTCGTCTCTTCATCCTCATCCAGCACGAGCTTGGTTGTGATAGGACAGGTCACCTCGGAAGTCTCCTTCACGACGATCACCTGAGGGAAGAGTACAGGTAGAAGAACATGGAAATGTAATTTTTGGTAAAAAAGTAAATAAATATTTATTTATATGTGCGTGTCTGGGAGGGGGGAGGGGGGGGGGGTTGATGCATCTTCATATGTTGATATTTTTAAGCATGACAATAGTTTTTAGCTCTCCAACACAGAATATGTTGCCTGCCGGTCTCTTAATTTCTATCAAAGCTTAATTACACTTGGTAGCTTCTCTTCTCTCCCAACATAACCTTTAAGCAGTCAGATGAAACATTTCTCACGCCTCTTTCAAAAAAAGAAGCTCATTAATTTATCCTTACAATAGTTCTAAAACCAAGTATTTGGGTTTTCCCGCCTGGCAACCAGAGTCAGCAGCTAAAATCTGCTTCCTTCTCGGCCATTTCTGCTCATATGATGGATTTCAATACAACTGAATCAAGCAGTCCTTATTAAAATTCACCAGCAAAGCTGCAAGACAGCTTTTTTTTCGTGTTTGTGAAAAATATCTTTATAGTTTCGACAAAACTTTATAGGTTGGGTAAAATATAGATAATAAAATCTTCATAACAGTTTTAATTATTTTTTTGAAGTTGCAACAAATAGCAGTTGAAATAAATTAAAAATAGAGCGTACAAAGACATAATCAAGTCTGCAGCTGGCACAGCGTTACATCGGTACTATCTGAAATTAGATCTTATTTAAAAGCAATTTCAACGTCACAGCTAGTCATTAGCTCCTCAAACACATTTTTTGCTAAGTGGAAAAATTACAAGTGTCAAAACTGAACAAGATCACACAACATCAGGACATTTGATTTTACCTCTCGAAGTTTCTCCCTGAGAGCCTCTCTTTCAGCAATGCGCTGTCTCCTTTCCTCCTCCTCTTTCAGAGCATCTCTCGTCTCTGTGCGCAGCTTCTCATCCTTCAAGATTCTGCGGATCTTTTTGCGGCCCTTTTTGCCTTCATCATCGTCGTCACCTTCTCCACTCTGTTGGAATAAATATTTAGTTGAACCCTTTGATCTCAAAGCTCCAGTTCCTGTGATTCATTTGTGGCCTCAGTAATCCTCAAGACACACCCCAGGGGGAAATTCTAATATCACTTTAGACGTCATGCATAACATCAGTAGGAAACTTCATATTGGTCAGTTGCATCCACTTAGAAATTCTACCCAAATACAAAATTGCTAAAAAAGGTTAGGGGAACTACTTAGTAGTGCATTTAAAACACCTTCTCATTGCTGGAGGAGTCGTCCTGAACTTTGATCCTGCGCCGCTTCTTTTTCTGCTGCTTGTAACTTCTCTGTGTCTCGTCATCTTTTTTCTTTGAAGATCTACAAAGGACAAAAGTGGTAATTATTTACTTAAGAGGAGCACAAATGCAATACAGATGCACCTGACACCCAGTGGATGGAGTTATTTCTTCTCACCTGGTCTTTCGACGCTTGCCATCGTCTTCCGATTCGCTAACCTCTTCACTCATCCCAGACGATGAACTGGACTCTGACTTTTCAAAGTCTGAGTCCATAGAGTCATCGCTGCTTACTACGAAACAAAACAACAAAAAGTAAAAAGTCTAATAGCTGACAAAATTAAAAAAAAAGGAAAAAAAATTGATCTGAACTTACCTTTCTTCTTCTTCCCTCCCTTGTTTTTCTTTTTTTTCTCTTCCCCTGATTCACCGTCACTGAGAGACAGTTTATGACGAAGTAACTTGTGGCGTCTGCCAGTCTTCTTCACTTCAATGTCTGAGCCAGAGTCTTCAGTTTCATCTTCATCTGAAAAGAAATATTTTAAAAAGATGTGTTTGCGGCATTGCAAGATATAAGAGGATTATCTGAACACAAACTAGGTATATTTAGCCCAAATGCTACCTTCATCCTCATCATCATCCTCATCTTCTTCTTCTTCTTTAACTTTCTTTGAAGACTTCTTTTCTTTATCCGCTTCTTCATCCTCATCGGAGGAGGTGTCTGCTCCCGAAGAGTAGTTGGATTTTATTTGGGCGAGAAGCATTTTCTTAGCAATCCTTCAGGGAAAAGAGACAAAACACAGACCGACCAAACATAATCAAAGTGTGCCTTTGTCAAATAAGAAATGACTTTTCACTCATGGTTTGCCCTCATCTTTTTTGCAAACAGAGGAAAAAAAGAGAAAGGAAAGACTAAAATGAATACTGCCATGTCATGCCTATTACACCCTCGTCACAACTCAAACCTTTAGCATAAGTAATGCACTTTTGTCACATATAAAAACAGCTGTGTTAACAAAATCTTATTTTTCCATTCAAATTTCAGTGGCTAATGGCCATTAAAGGCATTCTGATGAGCGCTTAAAACAGTAGAATTGTCTTCAGTTATTGGTGTTTAAGCTGAATGAAAATTAAAAGTCTAATACATTGAAAGGAGGAATTCTGTCATGTTTTCAATTTTTTTTTTCTTAAAGTTGTTACTCAATGATGCTAATGTCCAAGATCTAAAACTAGTCATTTACTACATTGAAAGATGACAAACTAACTATAATTTGTTTAACGACTCTTGGTGAAAAAAGATTAAAGTAATTCAACCATTCTGGAGATCCAGTGGGTCCAAATTTCTTGCACAAATAGTGACATAAATACTACTGCTCAATTATTTATTAGCATACCCAGACATACAACGACTGGCTGCCGAAATACTTGTGGAGTTTGGAGCATATTTGTACAAAAATATAGATTCCTTTGCAATAAACAAGACTGAATTGACAATCCATTCAAAAGGTGCCTTTTTAACAATACTTGAAACTGAGACAATATTCATCTGCAGAAACAGACTGAACCACATCATGCTTCAAGCAACCTTTGAAGTAAAGCAATATACAAAAAGCACTACACATTGTATGCTTGTGTACAGTCACTATGGTGTGTTACATTCATAAGAATGATCTCAATAATGACTAAACATTTATCAATGCTGACTTCAGAGGTCCTTAAATCGATGTCACTGAAACGAAGGTCTGTAAAATCTTCCAGAAAAAGATTTGAAGCAGCTCAACGACACTGCATTAACCAACTCAAATCTAGGATTATTTGGAAATATAACTTGGAAGAGCTTCAAACCAACATCAATTATTTTGATTAGTTTATCAGCGTTAAAAATAATTTAAAAAAATAAATAAAAACATGGCAGGGATGGAAAGTAACATATTAAAGTCCAAGGCCGTTTGGAGCAGCTGCTGCTCAGCTGAAACAGTCTCCAGGTGTAAAAAACCTGCTTTTCTAAATGTTTAACAATGCTATAACACACAACCCTTTTTTGTTTTTCCTGCATTTAGTTTATCTTTGTTGGATTATATCCACATGAGAACCTTTGGCCATGAGCAGGATTGAAAGCCAAAACACTTTTAAGGCGAATAATCATACCACGCTGGTGACATTAATACAGATGGCAATGCTTTTTCCCAGTGCGTACTGATATTTTAGTACTGACTGGTCCAGAACCAGTACCACTTTAGCACTGGTTGCTAACACCACCCCTTTATCAAGAACAACTTTAAATTGCAGCATTTTCTGGATACCTGTTTTCAGGATCGTCATCATCGTCGTCGCCACAACCCTGAGTGACATCCTCTTTAGTGTCCACTTCATCTCCTGTTGAAACAAAATGATCCACATGTAGTTGAACAGTTTGGGATTAGGCTCATGATTTTCTGCTTTGACAAACACATCAGTGTTATCTAAACTTTAGACATAACAATTGCCTCAGTGAATGTTTGGCATGATTCCTGGTTTTGAATGTTTTGTCTATTTTTTTTAAAGTATATTTAATTGGTTTACAGTTTGGCATTTATCATGGACTTGTGAAGCCTGATTCTGGCAGTTAAAGCTGCCGATTATCACCCAACTTCATTGTCGTCTTTGGTACGTTCTGTGGTTTGTTACTTTAGATCGTTCATTGAATGAAGCACTGATCTTGCCACAGCTGTAACTGCAAGACTCATCATTTCCTATCTTTTCACCTGTCAAGTTTGACGACTTACTTGAAAAAGTATGAAGCATGGAGGAACTATAATTTGTGTGTTTTTTGGCCCTTTATGTGTAACTATACTGAAGTCACTTCCTCAAACCGGATTGGCTGTTAGCTTGAGATGCAGGAATACTAATTTACCATATTAATTTGTTTCTCAGAGGGACCCCACAGCGGGACTGACAGTGGGAACAGAAATATTTCATGAAAACAAGCCATGGGCTACAAGCCATGGGCTACAAGCCTTGGCCGGGCTTGACTCAGTAGTGGAAACGTGGCCACGGCCCCTTCAACTTCAGAACCTCTTCCCATTCAGTGTTACCAGTACGGTGTACACAAATGCAGCAACCATCTCAGCTCCATCCATGTTCATCTCATCATTTTAGTGTGCCATTCTTCTTCATCATCACATCCATAAGTTTTCCTTTTTTTCCAATTGGCACACACAAAAAAGAAAAACAAAAAAAAACCCAACATCTGCATTAAGATAATTGATAAATATGACTCCTATCTCTGTGCCTGAAGCAAACGGAAGTAGAAACTTGCACACAGGTGTTATTGTTCAAAAGGATGCTCATTTTTCACTTTGTGTCGTTTTGAATTAAAGGCTGAAGAGAAACAAAATCTGAAATGTACAAAATTTGCCCTAGTTAGCAACAGTGCCAACAGAGCCATACCCCTGCTATTACCTTATGTGTGTGTGAGGTTAGGAGGGGTTGGTAATGTGTGTGTGTGTGGGAGGAAAAGCTGAATTGAAGCTCTGCTTGCAGATGGACCAGTTTAGAAAAACCTTGAGAAAAGGTATATGTAGTGCAATATACCCAGACAATTATTATCCATGAATGGCTAAATCCTTAAACAAATGTGTGGGCAGACAGAGAATAGCTTTATACGGGACTATTGTTTTGGGCCTTGTCGTTCCATTTAACTGTGTTTCAGTTCAGCAAATCTGATATGAAGAGTTGAGATCACGGACTAAACGATTCTGTCAATGGCATGTTTCAAATTAACTTATTCAGCACAATGAAAATAACAGCTGTGCCATCACTAGGTGCGAGCCGCACAATACGGCAATGAGCACCTAAAGCTACCAACAGCAACTGGAATTAATATAAAACTGAAGCCGCCGTATCTGTGACAAATGTTAAGAGCCATTGTCGGCAAAGTAACCCTATCATTAACAGTTAATAAGAAAATAAACTGGATAAATGTTGAACTGTAAAACCTCCAATGCTATCTGGATACCACGTGGATCAACATTAAGCCCTGCTCGGCTGCACAAAAAAGTGGGGCTATAAATCTGGGGCGAGGGCAGCTTCAATTAGCCCAGATGAGCGCTGAAAGTGACACTAAGAAATCAAACGGCCTGGCTCTGCCTAAACAGGCTTGGGGTTTTTCCTCAATAATGAAAAAGTGGCTATTCAGAGGGACTAACTAGGTCATCGCCTGCCTACAGGATGCCCAACCACCAGCAAGTGACGCCACGTATTTCCCAACAGTGTTTCCGTGCAACGTTGAGGTAAAGAACTCAAGGCAGGGACTTTCCCCGTCCCTGTTGTGGTTACCATGGTCTCATTGCGGGACTGCTGCTGGTAACAGATACAGTCTACCCAGTTAGTTTTCCATCGTTGATTAAGTTAATGCAATCCATTCTATTCTTTGTAGGAAAATTGCAATCACAAATATAAAATGGGATTTAAAATTATTTTTAGCCTTTTTTTTTATATTTCTGTTAACGTGCGATTTTTCCGACTTAGACAATGTTACCTGAGGACTGTTGGAAGGTTCCGCCACCGCCGACCACATTGTCCTCCACAATGGGCTTGATCTTCTGCTCATCACTGTCCTCTCCAGAGGCACCATCAGCCTGTTCCTCCTCTTCATCTTCACTGGAGGAAGACTGCAACTTGGAGGTTGCTTTGGGACTCTTTCCTTTGCGCTTCTTTTCATAAGACCGCTTCCGATTAGGCTTCTTTCTTTCCGGTGAGCTTTTTTCTTCCTCTTTTGCATCATCTTGTTTCTTTACACGACTGGATCTCCTCCTTGATGTGGCAGCTTTCGTCTTTGTGTCCTTCTCCTGGTCAGAGTCTGATTCAGAGGAGTCCGAGCCTTTCTCCTTTTTCTTCTTGTTCTTCTTCTGGCCTTTACTTTCTGCATCTGAACCAGAGCTCTCAGACTTCCTCTTCCGTTTGGAGGACTTCTCTTTATTCCGTGTGGATGCGTTTGCTTTGGATAAGCTCCCTTTGGCGGTTGTGCTTTCTTGTTCTTCGTCGGAGCTGTTGCCTTCTGCTGCTTTCTCCAGCAATATGTGTGGAACTTCATCCGAGTCAGAGTCTTCCATTGTCTTATCTGAAGCTTTAGTCTCCTCTTTGACTCCTTTTGTATTCTTACTGGATTTCTTGGAGGATTTGTCCTTTGCGTCTTCCTCCGACTCAGAGGACTCCTCCTTGCTCTTTTTCTCTGCCTGCTTACTGGATTTCTTGGAGGATTTGTCCTTGTCCTTTGCGTCTTCCTCCGACTCAGAGGACTCTTTCTTGCTCTTTTTCTCTGCCTGCTTACTGGATTTCTTGGGGGATTTGTCCTTGTCCTTTGCGACTTCCTCCGACTCAGAAGACTCCTTGCTCTTTTTCTCTGCCTGCTTACTGGATTTCTTAGAGGATTTGTCCTTGGCGTCCTTGTCCTCTTCCTCCGACTCAGAGGACTCCTTCTTGCTCTTTTTCTCTGCCTGCTTACTAGATTTCTTGGAGGATTTGTCCTTGTCCTTTACATCCTTGTCCTTTGCGTCTTCCTCCGATTCAGACTCAGAGGACTCCTTCTTGCTCTTTTTCTCTGCCTGCTTACTGGATTTCTTGGAGGATTTGTCCTTTGCGTCTTCCTCCGACTCAGACGAATCCTTCTTGCTCTTTTTCTCTGCCTGCTTACTAGATTTCTTGGAGGATTTTTCCTTGTCCTTTGCGTCCTTGTCCTTTGTGTCTTCCTCCGACTCAGAGGACTCCTTCTTGCTCTTTTTCTCTGCCTGCTTACTGGATTTTTTGGAGGATTTGTCCTTGTCCTTTGCGTCTTCCTCCGACTCAGACTCAGAAGACTCCTTCTTGCCCTTTTTCTCTGCCTGCTTTCTCAAAGGAGTTGTTTTGACTCTACTAGAACGACGACTGGGTGGTGGGCTGCTGGCCTCGTCAACTGAACCGGAAGCAGAATTTTTCCCATCCCCGCTCTTCTTTTCACACTCTTCCTTCACCGCTGCCTCATTTTCTCTGCTTTTGGACCTGGAGGACCTTGACTCACAAGTTTTCACGACTGGTACAGGTGTCAGTTTAACTATGAGATTCTTCACTTTGGGCTGGGGGTTCACAGATTCTGCAGAGTTTCCGTTTGATTTTGTCTCCGTGTCTGTAGTATTGTCAGTCTGTGACAGCATGGAGGAATCTGCAAGGCTCTCCACCATCTGGAAAAGCTCCTCGGGAACTGAAGGAGGCACAGACATAATGTCCTGATCTAATGATATTTCACCGGTGGTTGACACTGGCATATCATCACAGAGTCCAGTTTCAACGGGTTTTTTGGTTACTTCAGGTTCCAATTGGTGGTCTTTTGCTTCAGTATCATTTGATACTTCATTCTTATCCACATCCGGCTTGCTCTGCTGCTCTTGGCTCCCCTCTTCAGTTGTTTCCATCTCACATACTGATTCAGCTTCCTTATGTGGTTCCTTGCCCTCCTCGCCAGTTGTGTCCTCATGAACTGAATCTGCTTCATCAAGCACTTCTTTGTTTTCCTCTTCAGCTGTGTCGTCCTTGCAAACGGAATCAGCTTCATTAGGCAGCTTGTTGTCCACCTCTTGGACTGTGTCAGCCTCATGAACTGAACCTGCAACACTGTCCATGTCATCTTTTTCTGCATGTACCTCAACAGTAGTGGTTTGTCTAACATGCTGTCCTTCATTTCCATTCTGCAACTCCATATTTTTAAATTCCGGCTCTAAAGCCGCCTCCAAAGCATTGTGGGCCTTTTTCAAATCAGAAAGCACTGCTTTGAAGGCTTTCAAATGCCGATACCTGATAGACTTGTTTCCCTGGTCCTCAGCTGTCTGCTGGATGAACTGGATGAAAGTATTATTCAAACCGGTTGTAGTTTCAACAAGCTTTTTTGCTTTCTTTATCAGTTCTTTGGGTATTTCCAGTTTTTTGTAAGAGAATGTCATGGTCCCAGAGCCTTCAGGATGTTCTTTTCCATTTGTAACTGCTTTGTGCTCTTTGGCCGCTTTGCTCTTGTCCTTCTTGCTTCCACGTTCCTCTGGTTTATCTTTTTTTTGCTGTTTGAGCTGCATGTGTTCCTGTTTCTCCATGATGCTGCGGCATTTCAAGACCAGATCCTGAAGGGGCTCAGACTGGCACACGAAGCAATGCCACTTTGAGTTCTCATCAGTAATGGATGAAAGCTCCTTCCTGCCCAGGTTGCGCAGAATACACTTCTTGCAGAAGGCATTGTTGCAGTAGTCACAGCAGATGAGCTTTCCACCTTCAGCACACCACCTAAGAACAAAGTTCTTATTAACATCTGAGCCCAAACACAAAATAAGGCCAGTGTTTGGTCTTGGTCATACCTGCATTGCTCATCCATCCCATCAGAATCTCTGCTGATGTCATCACTTGTGTAGTAGTTGTAACATGACTAGAAGAAGAAGAACACATCATGCAATTATCAATAAAAGTAGGAACATAAACCTTAGGTGGTGATGCGGCTTGTCATAGTGGTTTGGAAAGAATGCAAATTGTGGATGAAATGAGCAAAATTCCTACCTTGCAAATGAGCACTTTGAGCGCAGGATGTTTGTGTAGAGAATTGCGCTGAAACTGGTTAACTTGTTTTCCGCAGGCAGTGCAGCTGACCTTCTTCGGCAGGGTGTCATCTGATGAATTAAAAAATGTTTCAGCTTTTCCCGATTCACATATTTACTTTGCCCACTTGGATATTGTAGGTAATTTAATTAAAAATCCTATGTTGACTTAATTGGGAACATTAACCTACATAACATATTTGGAACATGAATTAAGACACCTGTGTTTTTGTGTTTAAAATCCACTCTGAGCTTCATGGCGCCTTTATTTTCATTTGCAGTTGGCCTTATCACCAATGTGCCTGAAAAATGAAACAATCAAGAAATTAACATTTATTTGAGCATTAAAAATGGATACATTAAACAAGAACAAGTGTTTTATAGTCCATACCTTTAGATCCACTTGCTGGATTACTGTCAGAGGTTGCACCTTCATTCTCGCTCTCGGCTGAAGCATCAGACTCATTCAATCCAGTGTGCTTGCATACAGTGCTTGCTTTTCTAAAATGTACAAGCATGTACCTTGAAAATTTGGAACTGTGTGAACAAGTGCCTACAAAATAAAAGGCCTAAGAAAACTTTCACTCACCTTTTGTTGCGAGAAGAGGAAGCCTTCACACTTTCTGCTGAGCTCCCAGGCTGGCAAAGAACCAGGATTTATTTACAAAGTTTAGCAATCAAAAACAAACTATTCAAAACAAGTCATCTGGCAATGAGATTGCACACTTACCTCCTCTTCTTTTCCTGCCATTTTATCTAGGTGCGATTCAGAAGAAGCCAAGCTCATTTTACCTGAAAAGACATTTTTTCCCCTGCATTAATATCACTGAATGGTTTAAAAAAAACAAAAACTAACCAATATTGGTAGCCCCTCTACAAATGTACAGCCTTGTGCATTTGAAATTTTTCTTAAGTGTTTTTATTTACATTATGCATCTATGTGATCCATCCATCCAGCAACATATTAGTTGCAAGGGGATATGGGACAGTAAATGCATCAGCTTAGAATACTGACAAATCCCCATCAGTAAGCACCATGATTACACAATCACTGAGAAGAGCCCAGTGATTTTTTTCTCCCACTGTAAGTACATAGTAGCAAACAGTGATTTATACTTTAGTGATTTATATTGATTGTTTGGTTTGTTTCTGTACTGTCCTGTTGCATATGTTATCTGTACACGCACTGATGCTGATGCTTTTCCACAAATGAAGTTCCTAACGGATAAATAAAGTTATTTATTATTATTATTATTATTATACAAATTAAGGCAATACTAATAATAATGATAATAATAAAGCAACATAACCAAAACAGACTGCAAACTTAATCCGACACTTAAAGGTCATTACTCTGCTGGGCGTGCTCAATACCCTGAAACAGACAAAAGGTTAAAAATAAATATAATATAGCACTCACTCTGCAGGTTTTGCTATCTTTCATTCATGGTTTAGCTAATGTATGGTGTTGATTATACTTCAAAAGAAAAAACAGAATCAGCAGGTCAGACCATGCAGAAAATGGGAATCTGTTAGGAAAGATGCTATCAGTCCATCTATTTACAAATCAGTCAAGTTATTTGGACCAGCATAAATGATCTAAGATGCGACAGGAGCCATAGTCCTTTTCAAGTATAGTTCAGGTTATGAACAGTGCATAATTTAAATGTTTAAGTATTGTTAATTTTTCAGGAAGTGCGGCCTCAGTTACCCATTGTTTGTAATGTGCATCATTGAAATATAATGATCAGTTTCAAAATTACATTCTGGCTTTTTTTCCCTGGTCTATAAATTAAAAACAAAACAACCCTAACTAATATAAGAACAAATATGGGGAAAATGAATAAAATATCAAATAAGTCGAACTGATGTATATTCTGCTTGTGTTGTCAGTAATATTGATGAGTTTTACTGCTGTGTTATGTCTGTATCTGATAACTGCAATTCAACATTTCAAAGCATGTATTTTAAAGAATCGAGAATAATCCGTGATCAATATAAGGATTGACCTGATGTGCACTCTTAGGGATCTGGGAATGTGTGTTTTTTTAACAAATTGGGGAAATGGTGATATAGAAAACAACGCTATTGTTGTGTTCAGTACAAAAACTCCAAGACAACTTTCCAGAGACAATTAAAATATAAACATACGATCACAACATTTCAGTACGCCTACAAAACACCAAACGCTTGTAGGCCTGCACTTCCTCTAAACTTCCCGCTTTCAAGTCACGACCATCAGTGTTTATTTTGCATCATCATAACGTGCTGATAAAGTTGACCGCTAGCCGTGTTGAACCATCCCTCAATTTTGACACTAGCAAATAAAATCTGAGCAAACAGAATCAGGACCTAAATGTCACTCCCTGTGCAGCTGATTCTTCTTCTCCTTTCGGCTTTTCCCTTCAGGGGGTCGCCACAGCGAATAAGTTGCCTCCATCTGAGCCTGTCTTCTGCATCCTCTTCTCTTACCCCAACTACCTCCATTTTCTCTTTCACTACATCTATAAACCTCCTCTTTGGTCTGGCAGTTCAAAACTCAGCGTCCTTCTACCAGAGGTGATGCTGCTTTTAGTCTCACTGTATAATGACAGGGAGGTAGCATCTCTACAGACCCCTCACACCCAGGACACAGACTATTCAAACTCCTCCCCTCTAGACGGCGCTACAGAGCTCTGTATAATGTCAAAACCTCCAGACACAAGGACAGTTTCTTCCCCCAAGCTGTTGCTCTGATGAACACACAATAGTCTCAGAGAAACCAATCACCGTGCAATAACAATAATAACACAGTAATTATAATAACATTATCACATGCTGTAACAATGCACCTTCCAACAATAATCATGTTTGCCTCATTCTGCTCCACCTTTCACTTTTAAAAATTGTATATATATATATATATATATATATATATATATATATATATGTTATTTTATTTAGAGACGTCATTTTTCTACCTCATACTGCTGCACCTTTCAGTTTTTTGACTGTATATCTATGTTAATAAGTGCCACATCTGTTTATTTACTGTTTTCTATTTTTAAATCTGGGTACAGTGAGCAAAATAACCAGAGTCAAATTCCTTGTTGGACAATGTTCAAACTTGGCCAATAAAGCTGATTCTGATTCTAATAAAAGTATTCTCTACCAATATATTCACTCTCTCCCCTCTGGACATGTCCGAACCGTCTCAGTCTGGCCTCCCTGACTTTATCTCCAAAACCTCTAACATGTGCTGTCCCTCTGATGTCCTCATTCCTGATCCTATCCAAAACTCCCTGTGCAGATAATCAGAATTAGAATCTGGTTTATTGGCCAAGTCAGGTCAAACAACAGGGAATTTGACTGTTATTTTCGCTCACGGTACAGTAAACAGACAGCTCGTATTAACATATATAACCATGGAGGGAGATGGAATTTCAAACAACCGATTGTACATACTACTCGGAAAAGCATGTGTGTATCTGTCCATGGGGTGAAGCTGTGGAATAAGTTACCTGACAACATCAAAGAAAGTAAAAATATTGCGCAATTCTAAAAATAATTTAAAAACAATACACTGGATATTTATAGACATGGTATATAATCACGATTTTGGGGGAAATTGAACTGAATCTCTGGTATTATGTTTGGTATTAGCTGTGTATGTGTATGTATAGGTGGCAGGTATCTGTGTGTGTTTACGTGTTAAAATCTATGTGTATATGAGCATGTGCACTGTTTATGGGTGTAGATGCAGGCATGAATGCATCAATGTGTATGTGTGCGTATTACGCATGCTATATATGATTTGGCCTCGGTTGAATTGGTTTGATATTCGACAGTCAAAGACATCCAATTAACTTGTGATACATAACACCGATTGTTTTCAAACCATACCAATTCATAAAATCTCATTAAATCAGCCCATAGTATGATTTTATAATAATTACAGTCTTGTGATATATAGTCTAGATGAACATGAACACATAACAAGTGGTTTGAAAACAATCGGTGTTATGTATCACAAGTTTTATGGGTGTTGAATTCATTAAACCTCATTAAATCAGCCCATAATATGATTTTATAATAATTACTCTCTTGTGATATATAGTCTAAATGACCATGAACACATCACAAGCAATATGACCAAAATCAGTGGTATGTATCACAAGTTTTATGGGTGTTGAATTCATAATATCCAATATCAAACCAATTCAACCGCGGTTGTACCCTTTTTTGTTTTGTCGGAAGGACTTTTTTTTATTTTTTTGCTGATCGAAATAAACAAACAAACTATGAAACTATATACACAATTAAAAAAAAGAGAGTAGAATGAGTACAATCGATAAAGTGTAGTGGCCACTCACTAGCAGACACTGTTTAGTTTTAGTGGGTTAGAATTCACTACGAGGCAGTTGTAACGAGAGACTGAAATAAACACAAGTTTTTCCTTCGTCCACAAAAAGCGTTTTTTAGCTCCTACACTATTTACTGTACGGTGAGCAAAAAATAACAGACAGCTCGTAGTCACATATAAGCTAAAAGGTGCAGCAGTGTGAGTATCATCGGTAAAGTCTCCTTTCATAACACGTGAACTCGTGAGCAGCAGCACTGAGTTTACCAACATGAGCTCTGGCCGTCGGCTCATAGTTAATAACTTTTATTTCCAACCCTGAGGAAGCCTGGATTAGTGCCCGTGTGGATTATGGTTTCCCCTCTGCCGTGCATGGGTATGCATGCATGTGCATGGGCATGCACCGGTGCAGCTCAGGCCTTCCCTCCATATGACTACAATAGCAAAGAAAAAAAAACCCGCGCACTCCTCGCAGCCGGAACACCTGAAGAACATGTGTCAAATCCACACAGCAGCGATGCAACACGCGCAATCACACCTCCTGATTCAGTAAAAGTTCGTCGGGATTGCATTACAGTGGACGGGGGTAACTGGAGATCCGTGATGAAACTTGAAGATTGCCGGCTGCGCAGCCGGGTTAGCTGGAGCTGCTAACGTAGCATGCTACGGCCCCGACTCGTCCAAACAAACACTATAAACAGTGTACCCACCTGCTTCCCGGCGTCGTCATTTCCCGACAAGACAGAGCGGAGATTTGTTGTAGCTATAAATGACCCCAGTTCGATCTCGGAATGGTGACTTTACGACGGTGTGCAAAGAGAGAGATCAAGATTGAACCGCGAGACAAAGCGAAGGGACCATCTTGCCGGATGACTGGACGCAGTAAAATGGCGCATCCAACTCCAGCCTGTGTGAGCGTTCCTATTGGCTGAGGGCCTCGGACGGCCCGCGATCTGATTGGCTGAGAGCGCATGGAGCGCTCTGATTGGTTGGGCCGAAGGAGAAAAACACTTTCCTCTACAAAGTAAAACAGCTTCAGCTGATAAACGTTTTGTTGGTACAGTTAAAGGAGTGATGATCTTTTTTGATATAGAAAAGACAAACCATGTTTCATTACCAGTTTTTTTTTCTTCTATTTGGCATGTTTTAATATACTGATATAGGGTACCTTTCCTTTTTGCATTCGCCAGAGGTGGTTAAGGTTTATTTTCGAAAATGTGAAGTATGTTGGGAACTTTACTACTACTAGTACTGTATTTTAGCCAGTACTCGAGTTGAGGGGGGATGTCATCCCCCCTTGTAAAACTGCCATCCCCCCTTTCCATCCCTTATGTCATTTCATCATGAATGTGGTTTTACTGCTATTTCAACATTTAGAGTCATCACCAGAAAAATCACTTACCGGTATTTGACAATTTTCACCTGTTTCAAGTAAATTTTCACTTGAAATAAGTAGGAAAATCTGCCAGTGGGACAAGATTTATCTTCTTATCGCAAGCAAAAAAATCTTGTTCCACTGGCAGATTTTTCTACTTATTTCAAGTGAAAATCTACTTGAAACAGGTGAAAATTGTTGTTTTTTTCCAGTGATGAGTCTTGTTTTAAGTGTAATGAGATTTTTTTACTAAAATGAGACATTTTAACTAGAAATAAGACAAATATTCTTGTTAAGATTTTGAGTTGTTGCAGTGATCCATTTTACTTATCCTGTGAAGGACAGAGGCATATTGCTAAGTTCAGAAAACTGTTTTTTATTGTTGTGTTTTGATGTATTTGATGTAAGCCCAGTGGATATTTAAAGCTTACAGAAGGCTGCATTTAACTGCTGCTATGTCATTCCTGCAGTATTTCTGCAGGTGTTTTGGTCAGTGCTATTATTTGTAATATATTATATTATTTGTAATCAGCACAAATTATCTGTCCCCATATGATAAAATCCACCATCCCCCCTGATTTCTTTTTACAACTCGAGTACTGATTTTAGCAGACCCTTAGTCCAGGGGCCAGAGCCCCAAATTTCACTTTATCAGCACCACTCAAGGTGACAAAACTTACTTATGATTTTTGAAAAGATCCATGTCTATAGATGATATTTTGGTATGATAACCTTCCTGAGTGGCAGCTGTATCATAGTTATCAGCTCATGAAGTTACCCACCCCCTTCAGAAAATTACATTTTAGAACCTGTAACAATGATATAGTATGGGTATATTATACATTTCCTGAATCCTTATGGTCCTATGAGTATTCCGGTTTTTGTATTTTGTGTCTCTGTTGTTCCTAGATGACACAGGGCTAAAAGATAGTATATCATTTAGGCGAAAATTGTGTAAAAACGTGTGTTGTTTATAGTTTAAAGAGCTGCAGTGACCTCTATGTTGGTCAGAAAGATTCACATTTTAGCTTGAATTAATGCGTAAAAAGTCCCCTTTAAAATGGTACTAAGACAATGTTGTGAAACATTGACATCTATCCTGTACATGAGTTTAAACCAGGATATGCACCAGCATCTAAAATGTAAAATTATAAGCAAGTTTTGTCACCTTGATTGGTACTGATATCTGGTCTGGCCCATGGACTATTATCAAAGCGACTTACATGTGAGAGAACAAACACACAGGAAGCAATTTAGGGTTAAGAGCCTTGCTCAGGGGCCCAAGGTGGTTCATCTTGGTTACCATTCTGGAGCTTTTATTTATTTTATTTAACCTTTATTTAACCAGGTTAGTCAATTGAGAACAGTTTCTCATGTACAATGACGACCCGGACAAAAGGCAGCACAAAGAGTCAAACACGTACAATCACAGTGAAACAAATAATCAACATACATAAAAAAAAAACACACAACACATAAAAAATATGAATAAAAAGTGGTAGCGCTGGTCCGGAAGAGTTGTGCAAACATGTGCAATGATCACAGATGAATGTTGGGAGGGTATTTTTGAAGGAGGAGAATGGGATGAATGTGTGAAGTTGAAGTGTTTGTTGCAGATGATCATTAGGAGCAGTGAACTGAAATTAATTATGACCAAAGGAGGTGCTTTTGGAATGACCATGTTAATGTAGCTTGAACCTGGGACCTCCAGACCAAGGTGCACTTCTGTAGCCACTAGACTACACCCCCCCTTTATATACTTTAATGATTTTACTTGCTTGTCTTTGAAATCTGAATTTAAGCCATGCAGAGCTTGAATGGCTTTAGAGATGAAGCTTAAAAGTTTCTCCTACCAATAAATCACAATTTCCACATGTTGAATGCTGTTGTTAATTGTTAATTGTGTCTTTCTCCTCACAAGGCTGAGAAGTCTCTGAAGCAAACTAATCAGACTGACAAGCTGAAGTGGGCCTTGCATCAGTACAACATAAAAAAAGAGGTAAAGGCGAATTATTTTGCATTTCAACAACCAATATGCTATCATAAACCAAAATTGTTGATGGATTTAAAACAAAATAAGGCCTCTGCTATACCAGGAGCTTTATTCTTCAACATGCATTGTGTGTATATGTATGATATTTTTTCTTTTTGGGGTGTGAAATGTAACTGGCTAAATGATTTTGTTTCAGAATGGGATCATCTGTCCAACCCCGAGCAACAACCACACCTGCAGTCTAAATTCATTTTTGAAGGACCTGAAGACGTGTGCGAATCAACCCTTGCAAAAGTGAACACCACAACCTAAAATATGAATGTAACGTTATAGATAAATGTTATTTATTGTAATATTTATTTTCTAGAAAACCTTTAGAGACATTTTTGTCTGAGCTTTAGGTCTGAATGACTTCAGAGATGAAGTCGCCTTAAAAGTTTCTCCTACCAATAAATCACAATTCCCACGTGTTGAATGCTGTTGTTAATTGTGCCTTTCTCGTCACAGCCTAAGATCTTCTGCAAGGCTGGGAAGTCTTTGAAGAAAACTAATCAGACATTTCTTGACAAGCTGAAGCTGGCCTTTTGGATATAGTTTTCCTTTAGTCCATGAAATCAACAGACAGAATAAAACGTGAATAATATATTCTATAGTTTAGGTAATGAATGCCATGATCAAATATCTCAATGCCATCATTATAGAGGAAACATTAGAGACAGGATATTAGTTGATAATTAAAACACACACACATACAAGTTTGAAATAACAATCTTTAATAATAATTTTTAAAAAAAGTCACTCTCCTGTGTGGCATCTCTACATGGGATTATTATTATCACAAAAAAAGAAAAGAAAATCAAACACCTGCTTTACAAATTTGTGGGAATGCTTTGAAATGTAAGCCAAACCTTTGCTCTTTTTTTCTGTGAAATGTTGGTTCATCACCCTGAATAGGAAGAAGCAGATATATGGAGGAAATTGATATTGCAATTTTATTTAAAAATAAAAAAAGACCTAAAAGATTGTAATTCCACAAGTAGATAATAAAACACAAGCACTTATAACAGCTGCTTTGCCCTGTGCCTTAATTAGTTTGAAATGTAATTATGTTGTTGAATATTTTGAATGCTAAGAGTACCTCAAGAGGGGGCTGGAATTCCAAGTTACTACCGTAGTCTTGTCGACTGGTGGTGCAAAAGTGAAGACATTCTACAGAAGTGATGAAGTGTGAAAAACCTCCACTCAAGTTTGGTTTTGTGTCATGACAACGGAAGACTAGACCAAGTGGAGTGGTTTTCACCTCAGGTAACTTAGACCAAGCCTCAATTCCAATTTAGTAGCTTCTCTGTTTTTTTTTTTTAAATCTAGTTTTATGATTTTTTTTATTTTATTTTTTTTTTCAAATGAGAAGGTTGAACTTTCAATCAAGTCTCTGATTTTCTTAAAGTATACTCACTGGTGTTATATACATTTTTTATTTATTTTTTTACTTCAGAGTGAATTAGCCTTTTTCTTCTCCATATAGTCTTCCTGAAGATTTCTCAAATTTCAAGTTTTTTTTTTTTTTGAGCATTGTTGAAAACCACATCGTTCTTCAGAATGTCTCTAAGAACTAAGCAGCCCTCAACCAAATCAGCTGTTCAGGAGAGAGTTTCAGTAAAGCTGAAACTTTTTTCTGGTCACATTTTCCTCTACTATTGTGGGTGGGTTAAAGTTAGCGTGACTATTAATATACAACTTGATATTTCCCCATGTGCCCACACACCACAGCCATCACACACAGGGGGCAATACTTGTAACACCTTTCTGGTTGCTGTTCAAGGTCTGCTTTTATATATTATTTATATAAATATCAAGAATAAAAATCCAATGAAACGACAATAAAGTGTACATCGGATATAACTTTATTCTAGTAAAGCTGCATGCTGCTTTTTTGTCCTACCGCTTTTTGATCATCTAATTATTTATCGATTTTGGGGGATGGGAAAAAAATTGCAACGACCTTGTCATTACTAAATAAATAAATACATGTACATACACAACTCAAATATAAATAGATGGTGATCACAAGCGGTTTTCAGAGGAGGTGGTTGCAGATAAGGAATGAAAATGAAATTTCTTAGTAAAAGATAACTAGCAGTCCATGCGTCTACTGGAACATATGATAGTAGAACTGATAGGTTACACATCATCCTGCTCTAATATGGTGTTTTCCCCCCAATGACGTGTCTGTGGTCACAGTGTCAGCGCGATACCTGTTATAAATGTTGAAAAGAGCATGTGGTGAATTTAAACTTCACTGCTCAACCTAACAGCAACAACCAAACATGAGGATCTTCAGTATTCAGCATTTCACACTGATAATGACGACGGTGGTCATGTTGGCATACGCAGCATCAATACACCACCCTACAAAAGGTGAACTAAGAAAGCTGTTGGAGGCAATTAAAACTGAAGCTGGGGATCTGTTAAATCAATCGGTAAGAAAACTACAAACCATGTTTCATTTCCTGTGTTTTTTTCTATTTGGCATGTTTTAATATACTGATATACCTTTCTTTTTAGCATTCGCTAGAGGTGGTAAAGGTTTATTTTGAAAAATGTGAGGTATGTTGGGAACTTTATATACTTTAATGATTTTACTTGTCTTTGAAATCTGAATTTAAGCCATGCAGAGCTAATGCATTTGACTTTCATTGAGCCACACACACAAACACATCAATGCAAAGTCCATAAGTTATACAAAAAACTGAGTTTAATCATTTCAATGTAATGTTTAGAATTTGTTTGGAAGCTGAAAATGAAAGCCAATAAAGCTTTCTAGAAAACCTTTAGAGCAATTTTTGTCTGAACTTTGGGTCTGAATGGCTTTAGAGATGAAGTCGCCTTAAAAGTTTCTCCTACCAATAAATCACAATTCCCACATGTTGAATGCTGTTGTTAATTGTGCCTTTCTCCTCACAGCCTAAGATCTTCTGCAAGGCTGCGAAGTCTCTGAAGCAAACAAAGCAGACATTTCTTGACAAGCTGAAGCGGGTCTTGCATCAGTACAACATAAAAAAAGAGGTAAAGGCAAATTATTTTGCATTTAAACAACCAATATGGTGTCCTAAACCAAAATTGTTGATGGATTAAAAAAAAAAAAAAAAGGCCTCTGCTATACCAGGACCTTTATTCTTCAACATGCATTGTGTGTATATGTATGATATTTTTCTTTTTGGGGTGTGAAATGTAACTGGCTAAATTATTTTGTTTCAGAATGGGACCATCTGTCAAACCCCGAGCAACAACCACACCTGCAGTCTAAAATCATTTTTGAAGGACCTGAAGACGTGTGCGGAACAAGCCTTGCAAAAGTGAACACCACAACCTAAAATATGAATGTTACGTTATGGATAAATGTTATTTATTGTAATATTTATTTTCTTTGATTATTTCTGTCCTTTGTATTTATGCATCAATAAATAAAGCCACGAAAGCTGTCTGTTATTCAAGTCTTGTGTTTTACAACAAACCTACGAGTAAATTAACACTCACTGTATTTTTATGATTCCAAATAAAACAGCGAACCTCACAGTCGGTCCACAATGAAGATCAAGTCTTTCCTGAGAACCAGTCCAAAGACTGTAAGCCTTTATAATCATCTAGTCTGGCAGGTTATTTCAAGAAAAAATAACAAGGAATATCACAGATGTAATCGCAAGAAAAAGGAAGAGTAACAAGAACGTGACGTAAGACAAGTAACACAATTTAATAAATAAAATCCAAGGGTTTGTAGGTGTAAACATTTGACATACATTATAATACAAAAAAAAAGTCAGTCTGATTCCACTGCAGAACATCACAGCATCAAATTACCACCTTTAAAGTCATATACTAGTGTTTTATTCTAAAGATTACAGAATGATTGTTGCACTTCATTAAGTGTTCTGCCATCTGAAAACAAATAGATGACTTGTATAAAGTATTTAATAGCATGAACATAAGAGCTGGCTGGCATGCACGCCGCTATGTTTCCAATCTAAAGGGTATTAAGCACTATTTTCATTTACATACATCTTTTTATTCTCTCGTTTCTGATATTCAATTGAGATGAAACATTTATTTCCTTAATAATCGGGATTCAATTATATTTAACTGCAGAGTACCAACGGATACATTTAACCAATTCAGACATGGATGTAATATCTTTATACTGAATATTGATCAACATGTGGGGTAAGTCATTAATTTACGATAAAAGTAAAAGGTTCAAACGATCAAAGGACTTTGAAGTCGTTCTTTTAGTTTCTTCAGGGGCCAAAAAATAAAAATGTTCGTGGATAATGTTACGTTTTCCAGAAAGCCTGCAGGTTCAAGACTTTTTACCGTCTGAATGGGTTAATAAACGTTAACACAATCTATTTTGTGACACTGGCGGAAATCAGCTCGACATTAATCAAGACCAAGGGGCAAAATAAATGCTTTGAAAAGTGTAGGTCACGACCACGTCAATTTCCGCCATCCCGATTATTGGCTTCTTACAGATAGATTGTTGGTCACTGTGAAGACGTTGCAACCTGAAATGTGTTCCCCAGAGCCATCCAACTTTGTCAAACATCTTCTTTTCCACGTCTTCGTTTTCTAGTGCGGGCGTAGCTCTTTCACATTTAAAACACTAACAGCTATGAAGTGTATGCAGAAAATCTTATGTTGTTCAACCATAAACAGCACTAACAATTCATTTAGGTAACGTGAAAGTTGCAGTGAGATGTAGTTTCTTCTTTACCCTGTCATTACTGCAGAAGAGATTCGAGCACAGCATCTGGCTTTGTAGATCTTTTCCTGTGGGGAGATGAGTGTGCGATAAATTTTTACTTCAGCTTCCTCTTTACTTAGAAAAGCAGCATAAAGAACATAAAAAAAAACACCAGGCTAATACTAATGCTAGAAATGTGTTTATATCAAATTTTGATTATACAGCACTGCCAAATATTTAATGCAACCAACAACTAATTTATGATAGAATTTTGATGCAGTTTGTCAGAAGAAAAAAAAAACAAAAACATAAAAAACTTATTTAAACTTAAATTTCAATGGAAATGTGCAAAAATGCAAAAAAGAAAAAGGCAATGAAATTAGCCACAGTGTCAGAATCATGTTCTCAGTTTGCAGAAATACATAATTTCTATTTAGTTACTTCATGTTGTTTCAGCAAATCTTACCATCTACCATGAAACCAGCAAAAAAGCAGAATTGTAACCAAAGATCAGATTTAAATCTTGATTGTGAACCACCTCGACATGACTACTTATCACTTGGTGCATCTCTGCATACTTCTGACAGTCATGGTTGGTTTAATGTGACTGTTTCCTTATGTTTTCATGACTGAATAAAACTCTTTGATTAAGTCAAATTGACGTTAAAAACTGGAGGAATGGGCCAAGGTAATGCATTTTGAAGGGATATGTGATTCTTGATTTTTTTTTGCCAATATTTCTACCCAGCTCAAGTCTCAAGGAGCATCCTGACTGTATCGGTCTCACGGAAACTTTCCAAATCTTTTTATTTTCAATCACCTATTTGCTTCTGTGAGTTTTTGTGGATTTTTTCCACCTCAGAAATGTATCTACTTTATGAGGTTGGAGAAACATTCTGAGTTGGTTGTCAATTCTTTTTATCACAGTGTTTGAGATGGTAAAATTCACGGTGTGAAAACAACATGCTCTTATACCAAATAGTCATGAACATGGTCAGTGACTGGAAGATGGTGCAAAGCATCATGGGAAGCCAGTGGATGGCTCACAACAGTTCAAAAACAGTTCAGCAGTTCAAAAATACATATCACCTGCCCAATAGCGCAAATGAATGACATTGCTAAAACACAAGAGTGTAGTTGCAAGTAGGATGGCATTAATAACCAGTCTTGGGCCGAGTCAGATTGAAAGACCCAGCTGCTGAGATGCAAATCAGTCTGACACGAATTCTTGAAATGACGAATGTTAATAGGATGAGAAACTAATGACAGACACAATGTTGTGTACTTGTATAACACAAATACTCCATAAGAAAACTTCACTCAATCTGTCATCTGTTTGGAAAGTGCGTTACCTTCGTCCGGTCTTGGGTCGGCTACTCTTGCTACTTTTAGAGGTTCTGGGCCTTTCTAGTTTCATTAGCGACTGCCGCATGCTCTCCTCCGTGTATGCCAGATACACGTGAGACAGATCCACCTCAAACGGCTACAGGTTACACAGAAAAAAAGGGGACAAAATCAATCAATATTATGTTGCTAGGAAAGAAAAAAAAAAAAAAGATTAAATATCCAGAACCTCCATCATTGTACAAAAATAATGTTCAATCACTCACATCTTTTTCTTTTTTGTCTGGAGCAGGGGTTTGCTTTCTCATATTGTTACCAGTGTAAGCCACGCACTTCTGAAAGAGACCATTTGCAAACACGTATCATCAAAATGAAGTCTATGCAGAGAGAAACTGCTGCGCATCATTGTGTGGATTTGCTGTGCAAAGAGAGCTCACCAGCTGCCATTCTCCAATGTCTTCATTCCAGTGCACATAATTCTCAATCATCTCCTACGAGGACATGAGAAAGAACAAGGACAATTCAATCCTTCTGAAATTCCATACTCTGCGTCACCGTACAATATTCAACATCTCTCTAAAAGAAGGAACAGCAATACACTCATGTTAAACCAATGCTAAGGTTTTACATGCCAAGGCAAAATGCTAAATCCTTTTACCAAGCCTTATTAGGTGAATACAAATTCAGGTTTTACATGACATTATAAAAACGTGTCATCATTTATTTAACAAACTCAGCCAAGCTCTAGACATCATTTTTGTCCTTGAGTGTTTGCAGCAAAATAATGTATATAATTTACAAATCTGTGATAGAGTGCAGTTTTACCTGCTTTGATCAGTTAGATGAGTATCAGAGCTGCTGTCTCAAATTGATAAGTACATCTACAAAATGAAGCTAAAATCTCACTTCTTCTACCAAGGTCTACTCGCTTCAAGTTACTGCTCCATCTTTTTCAATAATGTGGAAATTATAATAATGTTAAAGCACTCGCATATAGATTGTAAAAATGTATCCCAAACAAAATGCCTTTATGGTAGCTAGTCTTGTAGTAATGCAGAATTCTTAAAACGACAGGCACACAGTCTCTTCCTGGACACAGAAACTGCACTTTATAGTCGTAACTCTTCATACACACATTACAAATATTTGTCTTGAGGGGAAAATTTTATTACAACATCCACTTTCACACAGATAATGGTATAAAGATGCATTGGTGATCCCCTCGTCACTGATCATTCCAGTAGGATGCACACAGCAGCGCTGGCCTCCATCCCTGCTGCTGTCTGTTTCAGCACTTGGAGGGTCCTTGAGGTTGCAAAGCACAGCAACTCTGTTCGCTGAGCAGCTAATACTCCAACTCAAGTAACAAAGTTCAGTCCAAGCAGGACTTTGCCTCCTCAACCACTGTTACACATAAACCTTCTTTCTTTCTGCTTTTTTTTTTCCTGACAAGGGGGCTTCATACCACAGTCACACGGATGCTGGACTCTCATCGTCCAGTGACGTACTAATATTATCCTCGAACCCTTGCTTTTCTGCCTCTCTTCTTCACACAGCACTGATTTCTTTACCATTATGCACTATTACTACTCCCCAAGAGAAAACAGAGCAGAACAGCTGTGAAAGGATGCCTACTCTTTCCAACGTTATTCACAACTGAATGAATCATTAGCCACAGCAACCAATCACAGCCTTCTTATTAAAAGAAATGGAAAAGATCAATATGCATCACAAGACATTCAGCTGTTCTTTCAAAGGCCATACTCATTCTCAGAAATAATTAAATTTACACAAACTAGCATTTCCTATTAGTCAGATAGTTGGCAGAAATGCTTGTGGCACATTCATTCAGAGCCAGCGCACAACTATCACAGAACACAGTAAAGTTCACTGCAGCTGTAGCACCTTTATACCACCGCTGTGTGAAATGCATGGCGCTGGAATGGTTTGACACTTTGTTCCAACACTCAGTGCAGTTACATGCACATCTAAATCAAGCTATGGGCAACAATATTGATAAGGATTAAACTGGAAGTTCAGAGAAATATGAGTATACATGTGCAAGAAGACAATCGAATTATTGAGTGAGGTGCGTTTGACTTCGCGACACTAGGTGGCACCACACGCACTTTTCGCGTTGGCATTCTTCCAGTACAATTAATAAACAAGCACGAAGGAGGACAACAACATGCAAAAAAATGGACGCTAATGATGTAGATTTCGTACATACTAAGCCTGATCATGTTGCAGGTAAGATGCACACAAAGTCCGCCTCTTGTTCTTCCGTTACCGTGTTGTTGTGATGCCGTGACTGTTATTATTCCTGCTCCCGCGGCTCGTCACTTTCAGAAGGGGGAGTCACGGGGCAGTCACTAGCTCGGCTAAGCGTGGGTTGCATATACATGCCAAAATAACTTGGATTAGGACCGCATTATCTGGCACTACAAGCTCGATCAATAGAGATTCAGTTCGGTTCAACTACAGCCTGGCTAAGGTGTATAAATGGCTTTTTAAAATCCGAAATCGGTCGGATTAAGGCAACAATTCGACTTTCTGTTAGTGCATAAACTTACTGATTTTTCCATCTCTGTTCAGTCTTAGGCCCCGTTTACACATATCCAGATATTTACAAAAACGGATATTTCCCCCTCTACGTTTTGAAAAATCCCATCGTTTACACGAGATTGTTTTCAAAATCTCTTCGTTTACACTAATCCGCATAAATAGGCTGTTAACGTCATGCCAGCCAATCAGAATCCTGGAAAAAACATCAACAAATGACACGTGTAACTTCCAGTTAAGGCTGATTTATGGTTCTGCGTTACACCAACGCAGAGCTTACGGCGTAGGGTACGCGACGACGCACACCGTACGGCGCGCATCGCCGCGTACCCTACGCTGTAAGCTCTGCGTTGATTTAACGCGGGACCATAAATCAGGCTTTACTTCCAAGACGGAACGAGAGTCTCTCGTTTGGAGTGACAGAGAAGTGGAGTTACTTTTAAGTGTGACTTTAGAATATAAAACAGGTAAAATACAAGAAAATATTGACGGTGGCCAAACTAATTGTAAACACAGGTTGCACACATGACGCTGGTGACGTTTCTGTTGCATAATGTGACGTTCTGAAGCCTAAATCTCCGTTTTCCTCTGTTTAGACGCAAACGTGAAAACGGAGTTTTTGAAAATCTCCACTTTGGCCAGAGTTTTCAGAAATTATCGTTTTTGGTGACTTTGAGCTCCGTTTTCGTGTAAACGAACGGCCAAAGCGCATGAAAACGCCTCCGTTTTTGCTCCGTGTAAACGGGGCCTTAGGAAGTAGCCATTGAAGCATAACATATGCAAATTGGGTGCTCAGTATCCAGAGGTAGAGGCCCATTGGACTTGCTATTTTGAAACTTGGTGAACCCTGTTGTCTTTCTTAGCAACCCGGAGGTGGTCGTATCTTCCTCCGAGAAGTGAAATTATGCTAGTACTGGCAGTGACAGCAAAACTGAGGCCAGCCCAGCTGTAGCCCACTGGAACAACCAGGCACAAACATAGTTTATGTTGGTGTTCATTCGGCGTCAACTGAATACAGCAGTTAGTGACCAGAGGAATTCTGGACTTGTTGATGTCTGCAGATGGCAGAATATTATGCTTTGCGAAAGAGCACTCTGCAGATGCAATATTGCAGCTTGATAGGATAATTGTGAATGCACAACTGGAGAATGTTGGCTTTATAGCATGATCTTTGTAATGACGTGGTGAATGCAAGTCCCAGGCCATCAGAGTACACAGACATGTAAATACATAAAACACAAAACCTGGTATTCCTGGGGAATAAAGTTATCTATGATGAGCATCTGGAGCCTTAGTTCTCGGCTCAGCTGGCGGATGTTTTCCAGGAGACCCTCAATCTCTCTGTTATGCTCTTGTTGTAGATCTGCCATCTAACACACAAAACAAAGAAAGAATAAATCAATATCAATCGATTGCTAAAAACAAACCCAAAAACCAACAATTGTTGAAGTGACTAGACTTTTTGCACAGTACTGTTTAAAAGTCTTAGGCACCCCTAGTCCTGATGTTCTACCAATGTTTTAGTGACATCTCTTTAACGTGCAAACAGAAACGACATGAATATCTAAACCAGAATTAAATCCTAATTACCAACATTGTACACATCTGAATGTGATGCAATCCTTGAAAAGTCCTAAATCTGTGCTGGGACCCGAGGCAGGTCACACTGAATATTAACTTTTGCCGACATAGTCCTGGATATTGTTCAGTTTTATTTTGTGTACATGTTATCTTAAGGTTGACCAATGCATATTTTTCAGTGGCCAATGCAGATAACTTAAAAATGCCAAGTAATCGGCAAACTGATCAATCAGCCCACCTATAATATCATCACTGTATTTTCTGTATTATAAGAAAATATATTGAAAATTAAATATGGAGGGTCATAAACACTTTGGTAAGACAACGAGACTACTGGTGGCTAAGACTTTTGCACAGTTCTGTTCATCCCTCAGTGTTGCTCTTAGCAGTTATGCTTACTTCAGATTTGGCAGCCATTAGCATGGTCCACACTTTCTTCAGCTTCTTGGTCTTTCCTTGGGCTTCCTCCTGAAGGCTAGTGTACTTCTCTTCTATGTCTAGACGCTCTTGCTGTTTTAGGAAAGAAATGGGTCATGGTTCATGGAAGTGAGATGACTGTGCGAGCCAGTGGGACCCCATGCAGATTCAAACAAATGACAGCAGTTTTAAATATCAGAAAGACTCTTTAAATCTGATGACATTCTACATCAATTTCAGCTGAAAGAGCAAGGATGTCACTGGCTTTATATCTGCTGTGTTCACTGATGGATAGATAAAGAAAATGAAAAAGTTAACATGAGCATAAATGAGACTCTAACCATATTTCCAACCGCAAAGATTGAAGTTGCTCAGTTTGAGATGAACAGTAGTATCATCTGCTTTGAGCTCGTTTGTGTGGCAAACAGCTGAGTCAGTGTGTAGCAGAAAACGGTAGTATTTAACAGATCATCATAACTACTTTGATGAACTGGAAATACAGTTTGCTCCAGAATGATTGATGAAGACAATTTGGTTACCAGTTTACAGTACAGGTGTACAGCTAGAGCATGATAGTGGTAGAAGAGGTTCTTTTGTATCACTTATAAATTAATATAATGTGAGAAAGAAAAATGAAATAAGTAATACTCGGGTGTGAGGCTCTAGGTAACTGGATTTTTAACCACATCTTTATACCTCTTTCTCTTCAAGCTCCCTACGCAGCTGCTCGGCTCTCCTCCGACGCTCTTCAAGTTCATTGTTCGACTCCTCTAAAAGCTTCTCTTGCTCCTCAGCCTTGGCGAGAAGATCCACGCCGCCCACAATCACCTTCTTTTCTAAAGCTGATAACTTCTCTAGCAAGAGGTGATGCTCCTGCCTGAGACATTAAAAGGTGCATGAGTAATCGTCTAAGTTGTTTCCACATTTGATGATGATGATAATAATCATGCAAACCATATTTTGAGAGTTCTCAGAAATGTATTTCTTTTTTCTTTTCATTGACTCACTGGGCTTTAAGAAGGTCCTTCTCCCTCTTCTCCAGCTCAGCTCTTGCCTTGTTCCGCTCCTCCTCTTCCATGTCCAGCTTGGCCTCCAAAGCCTTTCTTTCCTCTTCAATTTTTGCCTGCATCTCCACCATCTTATCTGGAGAAACCTTCTTCCTTCCTAAGCAGACACACAGGATACCAGAGTTTCTATCAAGTGCCACTCAGAATATAATACGGCATGCATTCGTGTTTTACCAGTTCTTTGAGATTATTAGTCACATTTAATCTGTTGAAGTTTGGTTTACAAAGTTTTTTGAAAGGTCGTAAAAATGTAGTCAAAGTTCAAAGCTGCAAAAGCACAATATAAAATACTTATTGTTAGTGTAAGAAAAATTATATTACATGCAAGATTCAGACAAAGGTGAAAATGATGATGGCAAAGATTTAGAACATGAAGGTTATGCTTGATATTCAGATGTGGACAGACAGGAATGCTGACAGCAATCATCTTTATCTGATGATTAAAACTGTGTTAGTGCAACAGCTACTGAGGCAGGCGGTGTTGATTTTTATCGCTGACATGGGTGGAGACACCATTGCCTCATGATGCTAGGATCACGTAGATTCTTACACCAACCTCTTTCTTCTTGAATTAAGAGGTGTATAGCAATTCGGAGGTATTTTGCACCAGGAAGATGAAGAGAGAGAGAAAGAACGCACATTACAGAGTGATTTCGAAAATTCTTATGACTCTACAGAGCGGAACAGCAGATGTAGGACAAGGAGTGGGAGACAGAAAGAACCAAGAGAAAGGCAGCTCTGACTAAAAGCAAAGGCCAGTGAAATGACAAAAAAAAAAAAAAGAGAGAGCAAAGAATACAATTTAAAATAGTGAACGATGTCAGTGCGAGAATTGTGCCTTTGAAATTCACAGGTTACAAAACACACAATGAAGCATGTCAAACGTTCACACTGAAAAAGGGGTTTTGAATATGTCACGCGGAAAAGTATGTGTTGTCACATGTGTCATGACATTTGAAAAAAGGTTTGGGGAAAATTTGGTACACAGAATGAATAATTAATAGCATTAATAGCGTAATTAAAAGCATTAACAAATTAAAAGAGATGATGAAAGTAGGGACTGAATGAGTCAAGGGATAATGATCAATACTTCCAATCCTGTTACAACAGAATATTGGCAATCACTTTATGTAAAGCTAATACCTTGGCCATAAAAATGCAGAAGGTTGGCAGGGGTAATTGTGCTGTGAGGCTGCAGGAGCAACAAAGACACAAGGGAACCAGAAAAGCCCTTTTCACACATGTACTGTAATCAATAAATGTTCTGAAAGAGTTCCCGCTGCCGAATTTTCTACTTGGGATTTTAAACAGTTCAGTTTTTAACATCCCAAGTGATGTCAATTTAAGAGATTAAAGATTGAGAAACAGAAGATTTTACACTTGGGTTGTTTTAATATCGCCATGCCCCTGGTGCAAACTTTGCTTTGCCACTGAAAAAATATGTTGGTATTTACTATCCAAGCATAGTTGTGTGGACTTAGCAAAGCATCATCAACAGCCTGCAAACCTGGATCCATTGTAGTTTGTTAAAAGAGCAAAGAAATCCACAGAGGATGCTGTGGCCACAGTCCTTTACGCCCCCCTAAACCACCTGGGGAGTTATGCCAAATTACTCTTTGCAGACTTCAGCTCAGGATTTAGCACCATCCGCCCACAACGACTGGAAGATGTGGGACTTTTGCCCGTCACCTGCAGCTGGAATCTAAACTTTGGTCAGGTTGCTCCCAGTTCCTCCCATACCTCCACTGTCGTGAGTCTCAACACCGGCTCGTCACAGTGCTGTGTGCTCTTCCCGTTCCTCCTCACCCTCTAAACACACCACTGCATCCCAAACCCCCCCAGCAACAGAGCAGCACAGTTTGCTGCTGACACCACGGTGGTCAGGCTCATCCCAGTGAGGAGGGATCTGACATACAGGGATGAGGTGGAGCAGCTGTGTGTTGCAGAGTCAATAATACTCCTGACTGTCACAAAAACTAAGGTGTTGGTTACTGACTTCAAGAATGAAAGAAAAGAATAAACATCCAGCCATTTATCATCAGTAGAGCCTTTGTGCAGGCCGTTCTAGCAAATCAGGTTTCTGGGAATCAAGCAGGAGGGTGACGTGGCGCCAACAACAAAGAACTGCTGAAGAAGGTGGAGCAGACTGTGTTTTCTGAGCAGTCTAAGAAAGAAACAACTCCTCAAAAATCTGTTCCTAGCCTTCTACCTGTGCTCCATGGGAAGCTTGCTCACATATAGTGTCATATGTCATGGTTGCAAAAAAAAAAAGCGACTGTCCTCTCCCCACCGGTATAAAAAAAAGAAATAGACACACCACCAGTCATCATCTTTTCCAGCGTCTGCCATCAGGCAGGAGATACAGGGGTAAGATGAAAAGTAAGACAAACGAGCTAGAAAACAGCTTGTATCCAAAAGCAATAATGTATCTGAACTTTAAAGAGAGAGCTGCTCCCTTTTTCTTTTCCATGTGAAAAAGTGCTTTCCCAAAAATGTTATTCATCGTCTTTCCTTCCTTTTCACTGAGTCAACTGCGCGCTCTATTTCATTGTTCTTTTGTTTAAAAAAAAAAGACGATGACAATGTATATCCATCCTGCCCAGGCTTATCTGGAGGTCTGCTGGACCTTCCGACTGAACCTTAATGTATCGCTCTCTGTATGTTGTCGCAAACTGCAATTTTTTATCTTCCATTATCTCTCTCAACTATTCAAATGAATCACATATGCTCATTTCCTGATACTTTCTTCATGGCTATTTGTTTCAAGTTGCATCATTAACTACATTTATAGTTTGTAGCCCTCGTCTGTGACAGCAAACTGTGAGGACAGGATGCAGGTGTTTCTAGGAACAGCAGCAGGCATGAATGTGTTGAAGACAATATTTTTGCATATGCATACAATTGTTTAAATACCAAAAGAATGACATTTGCAGTGAAGTTATGCTGATTTTAACTGCCTGGAGGAAATCCAGCCCTGGAATCTAATATAATTGAATTAAAGAGTGGGGTCTTAAAGCACTTTGTGGAGGAGTTTGGTAGAGACCTGATAACCAGTCTCTTGATCCCAGTCAAAGACCACTTCTTTGGTATTTTAGCTGAACCGGTAACCAGGTCAATGTGTTTGTGGCTTCTGCTGTAGGAACAAGAAACAAAGAATACCTGTTTCTGTGGTCAGTTCCCGGCCTTAAAGCCTGTCTGCTTATTTGCAGCGCTACACTAATTTACTGTGCTCCTTGTAGGCTGCTGGTTGCCTTAAAATGAGCTGGCCATGTCCATTTTTGTAAAACCTAAATTCCAAAAAAGTTGGGACATTGCGTTAAATGTAAATAAAAATAGAATGTAATGATTTGCAAACCTCATTATACCCACATTTGAACACCTAGAATCCTGAATCACACAACAATGAGATGCAATTTGTCTCATAAAACTCCAGCAACTGGTCTCCTCACCTCACAGACGTTTACAGTTGACAGTTGTTAAAAGAAGAGGGGATACTAGACAATGGTAAACATTGCCCAGTTCCACCTTTTTTGGAGATGTGTTAATGCCATCAAATTCAAAATGAACAAATATTTTCCACAAAATGGCAAAATGTCTCAGTTTCAACATCTGAAATGCTGTCAATGTTCAGTTGGGAATAAAATATGGGTTTATAGGATCTGCAAAATTGCATTATGTTTTTATTTTCATTTTTAAACATTTTGAAATTTAAATCAGATTAGCTGAAGGACCTCAAAGTTTCCACCTCGAAGAGTTGGAAACTTTTCTATCAGTGATGTTTATGAAAAGTCTGCACCAAAAAGAAATCCCCGTTCCTTCAGAAAGTACATCCAAATAGTCTCTGTTAAAGTTGTCTAAAAATCTAGACTCGCGTGGGCTTGTTTTTAAGTGATGAAATTAAAACAAACCAATTCAAAACGCTACTACTTTGAATAACTCAAATGCAAACAATTTCTTGCACTAAATAAAAAAAGTTGATTATAGAATTTTAAAGGTATTGTGACATGAAAAGCACATTTTTCTTGATTTTTTGTGTTTTGTTGGGTGTCTTGACATCAATTACACCCAAAAAACAACAAACTTTTAACATTCAGTGTATGGTGTGCTTTCTGGGATTTTCCGCATAACTGTGCAAAAACGGCGCACCTGGTTTGGTGGCGGGCCGTGACGTCAGGGCCCGCTAAATCACCGCCCCCTCCACCCAGATCCCTGCCTCCTCTCCTCTCCAGCGCACCATAAAGGCTGATTTATGGTTCCGCGTTACACCGACGCAGAGCCTACGGCGTAGGGTTACGCGGCGACGCGCACCGTACGCTGAACCCTACGGCGTAGGATCTGCGTCGATTTAACGCGGAACCATAAATCAGGCTTAACACGGAGCAGTTTAGAGCCTCTTCTGTTCTAATCACCGGAGGAGAACTGCTAAGAAGACCCGCGGCCACTGACTGGACTTAAGATAAGGAGACACTGCTGCTTGCATGCCTTTATTTTTATGATTGTTTGCTGTGGACTGTCTGCTTCGCCGTGCTGCTTTTCCGTGCATGCTTCGCCTGTCGCTCCCGGCTTAATGCCGCGTTCCATTTACCTCGGAAATCGGAACTGGGAACTGGGAACTCGGGGGTGGTGAAGATTCTCCCACTTTACCAGTAGGAGATCCCACTTCGAGGGGCGTTCCAGTTGAAAATTCCGACTGGGAACTGTGAAATTCCGACTTCCGAGGACAAATGGAACGCGGCATAACTCTCCGACGCCACTGTGAGCGTATGGCTCGCGGGGAGCTGCGGTCCCGGTCCTCTGGTCCCGGTTGGACTTCATCCCCGGGCTGTAGTCGCCCTGTCTGGGCTGTGTGTCGGTGTTTGTGGTCGGTGTGCGCGCGTGTGTGTGAAGACGGCAGAAGTGTGTAGCGGTTGGTTGGAGGAGGTTTGGAGGAGGAGCGGAGCAATGATTGACAGGAAAGGGGAAAAAGGACGCGTTTTTCACGGCGCAAAAAAACACTGTAATAAAAAGCCAGGAATGGAGTACTAGAGTGAAGTTTTTCTTGTTACACTCTTTTAGACAAATTTGAGGGATGTTGGCCAAGACTTTTAATAGTGTTAAAAGCATGTTAAAAATGATGTCACAATACCTTTAAAAGAAAAAAAAACTAAAGCTGTCAATTTACAAAATGTAAAAGGCATTACAGATGTATAGGTGCTATATGAATTTTACAATAAAAATGCCTATTGAGGAGTAGTAGGCTTCGGGAAATTGAAGCGGAGTAGGAGCCAAGCACTACTTGTAGCAGCCATGAAGTTAATGACGGCCTTGAAGTAACATAGCTGGACACTGTTTTCTGATCATTTAGAAACACAGTAAAGTTTGAAACTGTGTACACTCGCATTCATTCATTGCTGGTATTCAATCTATTTATACAAGAAATTAGTAAACACCATATTTTCCAACAAAGAAACTCATGATAAGGTTGAAAAACATCCGTTGTATTTAAAAAAAATAAATAAATAAACACTCTAGGTTTTATGGGTTCCATGTGTGAAAAGGGCTTAAACTGGGGGCAGTTGGGTTGGTGAGCAGAGTGCTGCTCCAACTCACTATCCTGCCGGAAGTCCTGAGTGGGTGGTGGTACTGAGGAGGTGCAGGTAAATTCTGAATTATTATTGCAGCTGTTACTGCTACTGTCTGGAAGAGAAGCAGAGGAGGCACCAAAACTGACAAAGCCCGAAGATAAATGAAAACTGAAAAATAGCTCATGCAGAAATTGGTTCAAAGTTCATAACAATGTAAATGCTAGATGTGGGTCTTACAAATGAAGCTGCAGTGGGTGGAGACATCCAAACTGCAGTTTATAACACATCAGCTAACTCACAAGTCAGAGTAGCTACATATTATTATTATAATATTATTATATAAGTATTGACAGACTATTACTGACAATGACAAATAGAAAAGTCCCATTTTTAAAACATTATAGAAGGTCTGCGATGACGGTTTTAACACTTTCAACTAATAGCTTTAAAAGTAGAAGGTGTGAACACTGGGGAAATTCCTAAATGAATACATTGTTATATTCATGTAAACTTTCAAAAAGTCCATATGGTGACCTCATCATAATTTCTCCTTGATAAAAATCTACAGAATGGACTGATGACTCACTTTATGATTGACACGCTGATAAACGATAAACAATAATTTAAGCTCTTCTTACTTAAATGTTGTGGATGGTTATCTAACCACCTACCAAACCACACACTAAACTCCATCAACAGATTTTCTTCGTCATAATGCTGACTTCAAAAAAAGCCATGCTGCTCCATCACGTACCCCTTTTTCTCCTGCGGACTTCTCCCGGCTCCCCTCCTACATCATCACCTTCATCCATCTCCTCTGATCCGCTGGCCTCTGAACCGGAGATCTCTTCACCTGGCACACACAAACATTTTTCAAAGTTACGCAGACGTCTGTAACAAAGATATGTACAATCCAAGTCCTGTGGTTACTTGTCTAATGTTTAGCTTCTTACCCTCTTCCAGTTTCTTTTTCAGCTCCTCAATCTCTTTCTGAAACTGCCGCAGAAGGGCATCCTTGGGATCTTCATTGATCCGGGCTTTGTTTTTGATGTTTTTAGCCCTGTTAGCATAGCGCAGGGTACTGATGGTCTCATCATAGTTGTAGTCTGCAGGGCCTATATTTGCACACTAGTGGGGAGAGGCAAACATGTAATATGATATCAACCTTGAACATTTCAACACCAGAACCTTTGGGCTTCATCAAATCTAAAACCACACTAAGTTTTCTCATGTTGAGTATGGGATTACAAACTGGTCGTTCTCTACCACAGTCGCAGTAAGGCAGATTGAATCGCTTTACAAAAGAGCAATTAAAATATTTGATAAAAAACCTATATCGCATCACCACTGTCACATACTCCAGAAACATAGCTTTCTTAGTTTTGAGAACTTCACTAAATTTAAGTATGCCTGTGCAATATATAAAATACTAAAAGGGTTGGCACCGCCTCCCTTGTCGGACTATGTCAAACAAAAATGAAAATAGCAGCTACACGACCAGGGCCGCCACAAGAGGGGACTGTATAATCCTGTTCAGGCGCACATCATGTGGGCAGGCTGTACTCTCGGTTGCAGGTAGCCACATATGGAATACTACGCTCTCTGTGATCCGCGACTGTAACACATATGGGACATTCAAAACTAACTTAAAAAAATGGTTAATAAGTAACCAAACTTGTTAGCATTGTTGATATGCAATGTATGGTCCTTATTTTCTTTTTCTTACTTATTATTATGATTAATTTCTATCTATCATCACTTCTGTATTTAAGGCAGTCTGGTTCCCTCCTCCACTGCTTATCTATTAACTACCTCACAATATAACTGACAACCACAACTAGTCACAATTATAACAATAACTAAGTACCGGACTGCATTGCTGCAATCTCAAACTTCATCTACACACCCCGTACAGACCCCTACAAACATTATTCTTTGTTTATTTATTTATAATTTTTATTTACTTACTTACTTAGTTTACTTACCTATTTTATTTTTTTTTTTACTTATTTTGTTTTGCATGTACCATAATCATGTACTGGCAGCACTTTAACATTTACCTATTTATTATTATTTATCATGTACCACAGCAGGTACAAAATAGCACTACAGCACTTTAGTTCTCAAACCATTCATTTCCCCAGCACTGTTTTTATCGTCATTGACCTCTATTGTGAATGCATATGCTATGTTATGTGTGCTATATTGTTGGTTTTTTTTTGTGATTGTTATTATTATTGTTTGTATGACTTTTGCTGATTACATCTGGCAGGGGGACTACCGATGTAAACCAGCCTAGGGCTGCAATCTGGGTGCATCTACATTGTTTTTTTAAATGCTGATTGATGTACATTGTCCCTTACCAAAGAAATGAATTGAAAGTAGATCAACTACAATACGTCATAACAAACAGTTGTTTTTATTGTTTCTTTTAGCAGGTGTTAAAAAGTTGAACTGCAAATATATATCATCTCCCTTTTTTATGAACAGCTCCAACACAGATCTTTGAAATAATCTTAAAAGGGTAAATTCTGACAGTTCTTTCAAACTTTAGCCATACCATCATGGTTTTGGAGTTTCCTCCGAGTGAATCTTGGAGAAGACGAGTCAGCTTTGAATTCCTGTATGGAACGTGTGTGCTCTTTCCATCCACCAGAGCAGAAATGACATTTCCCAGAGTGGAGAGAGAGAGATTGATCTTTGTTGCTTCCTTCAAACGTTGGCCTGTGGCTCCGGTCTTACCCTGTCTTTCTGAACCCTGTGTAGACCCGATGGTACATGATAAGGGCAATGGTCTAGTTGCACCAGTTTCATCTCATTGCAAAGGAAGTCGTTTTTTTAACTTATACATACTGCTAGATCGACCAGATGCAGTTTTCCCATGCGCACATGCTGGTTTCCATCCACACCCTTCTCACTGCACTCGATGGTGATGGTGAAGATAGCATGAGAGCGGGAGCTGTGCTCATTCATGTTTGTAGCACCAACAGAACCTAAATACAAAACAAATTATATCTGGTCAGTGCATATTTACGCAATTTAAAACATAAGCTAAAACTGGACTTGATAGTGATCACCTTTGGACCACATTAGTACCATACAGTCTTCTCCTTCGTTAATCACTGAGTTTTAGTGATCACATAACACTAAAAAATAGCAGCTTCTCTCTTAAGTCTCTGAGCAAGCACTGGATGGCATTCTTCCTGCGCTGTAAACAGCATCTACACCAGCAGAGGCTGGCTTTATACTCAGTTGTTTGTTCAACTCTGGCGATTTCCAAGGCGTTCAAGTAAAAAGGGACTGGAATGTTTGGCAATACTTCATTTCTTTTTAAATCAAATACATACCCTTCCTGATAATCACAGAAGTAGCTAGTTTGACGGCTCCAATGGGTTTTTTCTCTGACTGTTGGCATTTTTTATTATTCAGGTTTTAAATGTTTGTCTTTTTTATACCCTACTTGGCCGTAGCTCAATGACTGCAACTTCTTTCACCATCTAATCTTTTCTTATTTTTATGCTCACTTGTCCTACTTCTGGGACACTTTTCTTAGGACACCCACCATCCCTCTCCCCTTTCAAGCCTCCTGGCTCTACTTTAAGTTTAGGTTTAAGACTACAATCACAAGATCACATCCAGGTTTCTGGCATTATTCACCACCTGCTTCTGTGGCTGAGTTGCTATAGGTATTTAGAAGTCTACAATCCAAATTTTGGACAACCTAACTTTTCCAATATTCATAAGAGAAATAAAAAAAACAAAAACAACCTCATATTTGGGTCAGTACGGAACTTCTTTATTTTCTGGGTTCTGTGCTTACGGTTTTTGTGGCCCAGGGTCATTATTCTGTCCATGTCATCAGCATTATTCACCACATAACCAGATAGGTCCTTAATGTAGACGCCTACATCTGGCCTCTCTTTTACCTGCGACAAAAAAAAAGATCTTTATCAGAAAAAAACTGGTTGTGAAAGTCAAGCCATTCTCTTCAAATGTTACATCTGTGTAAAACTCTGACAGTGCCCTTTGAGAACACTCTTAAAACACTTTTGCTTTTACTGATTACATCTGATCATCCAGTTACCTCCAACCTCTGCATCTGGTCCTTGCCCAACAAGTCCCGGACCTCCTCATTATAAATCTCCAGGTACGAAACACGAACTAAAAATCTGTGAAATTTGAAACATCATCAGTTTAAATGGTACAAATTTTAGTTTTTGATTAAAAACTAGTGCCATATGTGCTGCTTTACAAGAGCTTTGTTAAGATGGTTGTACTCTATTAATAGGATCTCAATCACGAGGGGAAGAAAAATGTAATACAAATTTAAAAAAAGATAAAACAAAATAGCTTCCCGTGAGCAATCTAATCAAAGAATTGTGTGTAGAAGACAAAGAAATCAATGACCTAATTTGCTTCTGCAGAGCAGAACAGATTCAGTTGATTTACTGGTCAAATCTGATTCCTTCGCTAGTTAGCAAAATAGTCCTATCCTATTGATGCAATGCAAAATTGCCGTATTTACTGTTTAATTCGGACAAAATATATATAACTTGGCAGTGGTAGATTAATTTTACTCCACTCGGCTCAAATAACTCTTTAGCTCAGAAATAAATCATATGCAAGCAAAATGCAAAGCTAATGCTCAATGTTTATGTATATAAATGAACACTGAATGAAATGTGAGAGACAGCATTTTCTCATACCCCGTGACTTGTGTTGTGGAGTGTATCTGAGTACATCCAAGTTACAAAGAATAAGACTTGAGAGATAGCCAGATTTCACTAGATTTAATTAGCCATTTGCATGCAAATAGGTCAGAACATACATCAGGCGTCTCGATGCAGAATGACAATGAAGAAAGGGAAGCAGAATAGTTTTAGGGCATAAATGATGATTCATTCTTACGATTCTGGTAGACAAATCATTGTAACCTCAGAGCTAATCTTTTAGGGGCAAAGTATCAGTCCGCACACTGTACAGGCCAAGGCTAAAATGCTCCTCCCAGTAGTTTTGGTTTAAACCAAGTGGCAAGGCAAAATTTTCAATCACAGTTTATTAACAGGGGTTTTTAAATTAGTGGGTGTTTCTTGAGGAGACAACTTTTAAACCGGTGTTTAGAAAAATGAGAGAAAATGACTCCTGAGAGGGCTTGCTCACTGCTTCAACTCTTACCTAGTGTCACCTTCTGCCTTGGCGATATGACCAAAAATATGAGCGAAAGAATTTGGGATGATCCCTCTGAGTTCTGGTACTGCTCTCACTCCTTCCATGGTAAATGTTTTTCCTGTGCCAGTTTGCCCATATGCAAAGATTGTGCCTGAAACACATATCAGACAACAAAAGAACCATTACAAATAATGTCTGTGAAGCCTAGACTAGCATCAGTTGATAATGGCATATCATTATTAAAGATATTCATAGGAATAGTTTAATAAAACTGAATATAGTCACAATCACTGTACCATTATATCCCTCCAGAACAGAATCAACAATGGGACGAGCTGTGAGGTTGTAGACATCCAGCTGTTTGCTTTCGGGTCCAAACACTGTGTCAAATGTAAAGGTTTTTGGGGGGTCCTGGGGAGTCTCCAGTTTGTTCACTGTTATGGTCCCACGGTTCTCGTCCACTATGACGGCCGGCCTGTGGCCCATCATTTTCTCTTTCTGGTTGAGGGGACGACATCTCACTACAACCTTCACATTATCCATGATCTCCGGTTTGTCATGCTTATTGCTCTGAAAGAAATCAGAAAAATACATCAGAATCAGAAAGAAGTTTATTGCCAAGTAGTTTTTTTTTTAAACAATATTATTATACATTTTTCACTTCTACAAGTAAAGAATGGATACATAATATGAGCCACAGAAATAACAAGCAAAACAGGCAAACAAAGAAACAGAACAAAAAAACAAAACACCAGCTCAGATCCATATAAATAATACCCTGGGTTACAGTAAAAATGTACGGTATGATCAGTCAAGAAAATCCCTGCAACATGATATTAGAGACATCAGGATCCACATAGTTCAAGTAGGGCTCCCAAACTTTATAGAATTGGTCTGTTTTTGAATGTAATACACATGTAAGGTACTCTAATGGCACTAGATCAAACACCACTCTTTGCCAGCCTTTAACAGTTGGTACTTTTTCATTGATCCACTGCATTAAAATATTCTTCCTCGCTGCATAAGTAAGATTACAATTCAGCCTCCTATTATGTTTTGATGTTAAGTTTCTTGGGAGGCCCAATACGAGAGATACAGGTTCCATCTCCTGTTTTAAACCCAATATCTTCTCCATTTCAGATAGAACATTAGACCAATACATTTGCAGTCTACAACATGACCAAAAACAATAAGTTAGGGTACCAATTTCTATCTTGCATTTAAGGCACATGGGTGAGAGAGTAGCATTGAAGTGATGTCTACGGTTAGGGGATATGTGCATTCTGTATAATTTTTAACTACCAAGTAGTTTTTTAACACACACAAGGAATTTGTAAATAATATTAAAGGGAGATATAAAATATAAAGTAAAAAGAGAGAAGAGAAAAACATGCAATAACACAAGGATGTGCATAGTGTGTATGTCAATGTCATTCACCAAAGCTGAAAAATAAAATGGTATAGTATAAAACATGCTGTTGTTCAGTAATTACATTTATTCTTTAAGCTTTAATATAAACTATTACTGGGAATCATAATATACAACTAGGGTTGCCAACCGTTCCTTGAAAAACGGAATCATCCCGTATTTATAAACTAAAATACGCGTCCCGTATTGAGCTGAAAAGGGACGCACTTTGTCCCTTATTATTGTGAGAGTCAAAAAATAGTCATAAAATGGCATTGAGCTGTTGAGTTCACAAGTATTTTTTTCTGTTTTAGTACAACTGTAGCCTACAGTCATGGCCTTTGAGGCACAAATATGTTTACAGGTTTTCTACAGACTTTCTGTTTGCAGTTTTGTTATTGCACTAAAAATGTGCACTATTACAGAATGGATGTTCTGCTTTCTTTCTATTGTTTTATATTAATTTATACAATTTTAAGTTAAGCAGGACAGGTTTCTGTTTAAGAAAGATACTTATTTTATTCAGTTCATTTTGTTATTTTGTATTTAAGTGAATTGCTGGATAATAATTTGTTTCCATGTGTTCATGGCATTCAAAAATATGAATCTAATTCAATTCAGGTTCGAGTCCAATAGTTCGTTTCACTCACAAAAAAAGAGGCTACAAAAATTCACCACACCAGGAAGGGTGAAGGTGTCCATTATTTATTTTTCAGGGAGTTGGCAACACTAATTACAACATCATTTTAGCAGCATTGGTAGCTTGTTGGGTAAAGCCTGGACGCAGCCCTACGCCGTAGGGTACGGCGTAGGGTACGCAAAGACGCGCACCGCCTACGCCGAGGTCTCTGCGTCGGTGTAACGCGGAACCATGAATCAGCCTTAAAACCTCAGGGAGGCTAACTAGCGCTGATGCTGCAGACCTTTGCTGGTTTCTACGCAGTTTCATTGTCACACTGGCGTTTAATGACACGTGTCAAAAGGAGATACAAATAAAACCCAACTCGGAGAACAATTACAATCCCGGTGTTTGCTACAAGGAGGATAATTGGAGAAGCTAACGTTGCTAAGGGAAGGGAGGGACCCCGTCAAACAAAACACAAGCTCCAACGCAGATTCACGACTTACCGGCATACTGAGAGCCTAAAATACGATTACAGTGTGGCGATAACAGGCCGAAAGGCGTTAATTGTTCATTTGACTCCAGGTTACACGTAAAATGAGTGCAGTAGCGATGAGTCTGCTTCATCCACGGATCACACCCGACGGTTGTTGTCAAGTCGCATGCTGCTGTGAAGTCAGTTTGCGGTTGGATGTTCAACAAACTGACATCACTGACAAGACGCTGCTTTTTTATTGCATTTGAAGAATTGTTTTTATTTTTTAACCATGTATACGCAGTACTCGAGTTGTAAAAAAAAAAAAAATCAGGGGGGATGGTGGATTTTATCATATGGGGACAGATAATTTGTGCTGATTACAAATAATATAATATATTACAAATAATAGCACTGACCAAAACACCTGCAGAAATACTGCAGGAATGACATAGCAGCAGTTAAATGCAGCCTTCTGTAAGCTTTAAATATCCACTGGGCTTACATCAAATACATCAAAACACAAAAATAAAAAAACAGTTTTTTGAATTTATCAATATGCCTCTGTCCTTTACAGGATAAGTAAAATGGATCACTGCAAAAACTCAAAATCTTAACAAGAATATTTGTCTTATTTCTAGTTAAAATGTCTCATTTTAGTAAAAAAATCTCATTACATTTAAACAAGACTCATCACTGGAAAAAACAACAATTTTCACCTGTTTCAAGTAGATTTTCACTTGAAATAAGTAGAAAAATCTGCCAGTGGGACAAGATTTTTTTGCTTCTAATAAGAAGATAAATCTTGTCCCACTGGCAGATTTTTCTACTTATTTCAAGTAAAAATTTACTTGAAACAAGTGAAAATTGCCAAATAAGTTATTTTTCTGGTGTTATTTTTCTGGTGATGACTCTAAATGTTGAAATAGCAGTAAAACCACATTCATTGATAAAATGACATAAGGGATGGAAAGGGGGGATGGCAGTTTTACAGGGGGGATGATTTTGACCGTTTTTATTTCAGGGGGGATGCCATCCCCCCTCATCCCCCCTCAACTCGAGTACTGGGTATACGGTACGTATTTTTCACCCCCTTCAGTTGCTCCTACTGTTATGATTTTATGAAATTGTTTAACGGTTTGAAGGGGTTTTCTATAAGATTCTACCCTTCTGGTTTTTCTCTATTTGCAGGGTCACCTCCTGTTTAGGAGTTCAGCTATTTTCTCTATTTGCGGTGTTAGCATTTTATGAAATTGTTAAAAGTATGAGGGTTTTTTTTCTTTAAGATTGTACTCTGATGGTTGCTCTCAGACTATATAACCACGCCTGCTCTCAGTAGCCAACAGACAATAATATGACAATAATATGTGCAATAACATAAGATGTGCAATATCTGCCAATCTACCTCACAACACTCCACCTGCTTTTCTGCACTGTTATACTGTATATACTGTTCATATCCTGTCTTCATATTTTATATTTTATACGTATCTTTTGTATTTTTTATATATTTTTTATTTCTGACTTTTCAGTCTTTTTACCCCTCCCCTATATGTGTGTACTGCTGACAACAAATAAGTTTCCCCACTGAGGGAGAAAATAAAGGATATCTTATCTTATCTTATCTTATCTTAGTGCAGAACCACCTCCTGTTTTTATGAGCAGACTGATTAGCTGAGTTCTTCTTTAGGTGAGGACGGTGAAGAGGAACGGGTGTTTAAGATTGATGAATCCCCTCCTGTTTTTCTCTGGGTTTTGGTTGTCGTAGATCTTTGCTGGGTTGGCATGTCAGATTAGAGATAGACAACAGAAAATATATGGCTGAAAGTGTGGCATGTTTAAGTTTCTTTCCCTGCAGTTGGCCTCCCAGATAAGGTTCAACAGATAAGGTTCAACATCGGCTCCTACAATGTACAAAAAACCTCCCTTTTTCAGTATAAATACGACTGGATTGATGACAACAGTGTGCATTTCGTGCTTTGTTTGTGGTTTTTTGTTGCAGATTTCCAGTGCTTGACGTGTGTCTCCGTGTGTTCCTGCTTCCTGGATTGGCAGTGGATGTCGTCACCCCCCCCCCCAAAAAAAAAAAAAAAAAAAAAAAAACACTGGGTTTGTATGTGTATATTTATGTATGTGTACGCATATGTGTGCGTATATATATGTATATATTACATATAGTAATAATGCACATATATACACTTTTGGTTTCTACCGTCATGGTATCAATCAATAATATGTGTGCAGACAAGGTAAAAAAAAAAAAAAAAAAAAAAAAAAAAAAAAAAACAGTGTGCATTTCTCTCCTCCCTATGTGGTTTGAGAAAAGTGTACCTCCGGCTGGAAAACATTGTGCATGATATAATAAAAGCTTGTATTAACTCTGATTCTTTTCCCTGGTTTTCTTATTGTACACCAGACAAGCGAAACACGAGGATCTTTCACTACTTTGATGTCAAAATACATTAAATGAAACAAGATGTGTCTTCATCTCTTGTTCATTCAGTATAGGTTTGGAGCCCCCCGATCACGTGATTTGCATTCTGTAGCAGATTAGTTTTTTTTTCCCCATTTAAGATCCATCCATCCATTTTCTATACCGGTTTTATCCTTTGCAGGGTCACAGGGGTCTGCTCTCCTATCCCAGCTCATCACAGGCGAGAGACAGGTGTACACCATGGACAGGTCACCAGTCTATCACAGGGCTCCCATTAAGATGTTTACATAAAATAGTCAATCCCTTAAATGCATAAAAAAATAAGATGCGCTATATTTGACCATATTTATGGTACTATAATTCAGCATAGGCTCACAGTCTTTAGATTACAAGGTGTGGAAACTACAAACAAAAATACATTTAAGAATTCAAACAAATGTGTCTCATTTCCTTCTTGTAGTTATTACATTTCAGTTTTAGTTTGGAGTCACTGTGTCATATTTGAAGCTACTGAAAAAAATATTCAAAAAAGAAAAACAAGACCTTGGTCCCAGGGGAATACTCAGCCTAAAGCGAACTTCACTCCTGTGGGCTTGATGAGTGCGCATGCGCTGCCCGCAGAGCATATCGCTGACTACAGTAAAGGGCATCATTGTTTTAACACCTAACAAAATTTAAAATATCTGTAAACACACTCATAATTCAGAATCCTAGTATAATGTCTGAATATTCAATACATAGAGCACAATAATAATACAGCAGATTGCTGTACTAAAACTACTAAGACGCCTCACAGAAATATTTTTCATGGTAATCATATTCCTGTACCAGAGTGGTGCTTGCCTTCAAATATAATGTTATTTGATAATTGATAATGTGATAGATTCGATTCGACATTATCGTTTTTAAGTTTTGTTGTTGTGTAGAATTCATGTAAATCATGATTCAATAAATATAAAAAAAAATAAATTATGGTTCAATAAATCCCTGTATCTATATGAAAACCATACAGAATATTTATAAAATGTTAAATCTTTTTCTTTCATTTTTTTAACACTATATCAGTTTGAATCAAATGTCAGCAATACTTTGGGGACAGAATTATTTAATCAATCTGGAAGTGTTTGGGAACTAAGGGGTCCAGCTGCTATAGTTCTGATTGTTGTACAACTTTAGACTTAGTGGGCATTTAAATTATCATGACAACAGTAAGCTAATAAATACGGTAATAATATCTGCTAAGCCAGCTCCACCTAATGTTTATCAAAATGATGTAAGTGTTGTAGGAAAGAAATCAAATGTTCCAGAAGTATACTTTATTGACACGAAACCAGTACATAAATTCAATCTCATAATATGTCTAAATATATTCAAATATAATTTGTTTCTTTAGTGGGTTTCAACAAAGGCACTCACCATAGTGTGTATGACATGGGCATGAAACAGGGAACAGTCATGAAGTGGGTTTTAATGCAATGTCTTACATGTACATGTCACAAACATGCGTACAAAATAAAAGATAAAATATATTTCCAAACAATTTAAACAGATCCTGATATTCGGTCAGAACCAATATAACATTTCATCTGGACCTAAATACACATCATGTTCAGTTGGCTAGTCAAGTGTTGTGGCAGTCTGAACACAAAGAAGGTAGAAATAAACATGAGGACAACAGATATACAAAGTCAGCTGAGCCTCTCAAGGGCTTGAAGAATAGTGCTATTGAATAATCCAGTCTGTCCACTGCTCTCCTGAGTAATAAGAACCCGCCCATCCGCTCGAGGTCTGTGGACGAGGACCATCTCTCCGTGCAGCAGGCAGAGCTCCGAGTCTGTCTGGGCTAAATGTGTTGTGATCACTCTGTGTCTAGAAGAATGACAAGAAAAAGATGCCACTCTGTCACATGAACAGTTTTAGAGGTCACTGTCTGATATTCAAACACTGGTCTTTATTTGCAAAGGGAAACACACAACGGCAGCATACCTGCTGGGGCTGAACTGAGCTGACAAGGCTGACAGGGGGGGATGTGAGGGCGGTGGTTTCTGTGGGTTAGAATTCGGATTGGCTGTTTCAAGGCCTGTCCTGAGAATAGGAGATTTCCCTTCTTTGAGAATGATCCCTGGTCCATCTCTGCCCAGAGTGAGTGATGGAGCCCACACTTCTAAAAGAGGGGGTCCAGGACGGCAGTTGGGGAGAACCTGAGTTCCTGACGACCAAGAAGAAGTTCGATGTCTTGGAGGAGGGGATTCTTCAGCTGAGAGGAACCTCACAGACTTTGGAAGCTATCGAAATGCAACATTTACACCAAATCAACATATACACAATGATTAAAAGACATAAAAAGTGTCCTTTTTAAAAAAAAAAAAGAAGCAACTTATGGCTTTCACAATAACTTGTAAGTCTGACATTACCTTGTCTGTGTTATTCTTGTGTGTGTCTGGTTTGACCAGAATTGACTGAGGGATATTTGTATGATGCCTTTGATGCTGAAATGGCTCATGTGAGGAGGTTAAGTTCATGACTGCAGCAGCAGAGGGCGCTGCTGGCTCTGTCATCCAGCCCAGTGGTTTGGAGTTTAGGATGCTGCTGTTTTTCTTCCTCTGCAGGGCAGGTGAGTAACCTGACGCCTGAACTTGTGCAAAGTGTTGCGAGTTGGACGGAATACTAAAATTGGACAGTTGAGACGAATGGTTTGAGCCTGAAACAGATGTGAATTACAAGAGACATTCTTAAGCACCTGATTAAGTTTTTATACATAAGTAAAAATCTGAATCTGAACAAAGCGATGACGACACAGCTGTTTCAAACTCACCTCTGTGTGGGTTAAAAATACGCCTTACGGTGTCCCAACCTTGAGAACTCCCATAGAAAGATGGTTTTACGGAGGCAGTGGATGACATTGCATGCTGTGCTCCACTTGGCACAGACTGGAGCTGTCCTGTTGAGTAAATCGCTCCATCACCGTTCACCCTGTCAAGTGCAAGGACCACAGCAGGATTCTTTGAAACGGTGGGTTTTTTTCCAGCCGCTGTGTGGTACTGCGAGGACGGATTAGTGGCCTTGGTTTCCAGAAGTCGAGCTGAGGTTCTGTAGTGAACGAATAGACATATTAGCATAAAGTGAATCTCTACGTATCTGTCTATATTGTTTAAGAAATCTATGAACCTGACTTCTTTTTTTTTCTTGGTTCTGCTATGCAGCTTTATATTTCCAAATCTTTAAAATGTGAGTAAGACGGTATGGCTTCCTCACCCACATAAAAAATAAATGTCTCAATCCAATTGGCATTTCACTCCCGCTTTCTGCTCTGAGAGATCCCAGCCACTTACCTGAGCACAGGTGTGATGTAGTTGCTTGGGAGAATGCCCACTTTGCCTGTTCTGAGAGACAACCCACGCAGCCAGCCCTCTTTGAACTTTCCATACACTCCCACCATCTCTCCTTTCCTCAGCTCCAGCTCCTCCGGTCGTCGAGGTTTATACGAGTACAGGACGGCACACCTGTTGAGTCAAATATCAAGTTTACCTACGGCAGGTTATCGCCACAAATTTTATCATTTTTATCCAGATTAAGCTGCATATTAAAGGTGTTTGTGTGTTTCTTGCTCTTTTCATCTGTTGCCCGTATATAGGCCTACATTTCCATAATGATAATGATGATGTTAAAACTGTGACTCACACGCTGATGGAGAGCTGCTGCGTGGAGGAGTTTCTGCCGTCTGCAGAGGCAGAGGGCACTTGGGGGTTTATCAGAGCCATAGAGATGGTGGGTGGAGTCTCACTGGTCATCTTCCTCTCACTCTGAAATGCAACAGATTCGTTCTTATCAGGCAGAATGCTAAGCGTGATGTATGACACATTATGTAAACACATGCTTTAAAAATCAGAACATAAAAAACACAGTTGACAGTTCAAAGGAATATCTTTTGATTTTTTTTAAGGGTTTAAGTCAACGTGAGATCCTCACCACACGATGGGTCCAGCTGGAGTCATTCATCTTTGTGTCAAAGTGGTCTTTAAAGTCTAACGTTAATCCATGTAATTATTCATTTTGGCTCACAGTGGGTGAATTATGAGCTTGAAAGACTGTAGAAATATCAGACATTCACTTTATTTGTCCAAGTGAAACTGCTGATGCCTCATTAACTTTAAATAAAGTTAAGAAGTGATTGCATAACCCATGAAAATGTAAGGGTAGATGCTGCAGATTTCATCCAAAATGAGTCTTGATGATTTAAGTTTGATATAAGTAGATGACCACCTCTACGTTATTACTTCTAAACATTATCTTTACAGGGAAATTATCTTATCTGCAAGTACAAGTAACTACCCTCGTACGCTCAGTCTTTATACCTCGCAGCAGCACGTAGCTCAACCTACATCTTTGGCTTTGTTTACTATTTAATTTTCAGAATAATAGATGACATATCTTCAGTATTTTCTATCATTTGTCTCTCAGTTTGCTCTTCTCTTTTGGTCTGTGAATATCTTTCACTTATTCTGAGATCACAAGAAAAACTCTTAATGTTATTGTCAATTTTATGGAAGATTAATAAACCTGTTTGATTACAAATGGGATTCTTAAAACTTTTGTAAGTAAGGTTTATTTTATAAACAAGAGAGTTTAAATTTTTTAAGGCCAAGTTTGAGGACATATGATCATTAACATCATTCTCATCTTTTAAAACTAATAATTTACTGGAGGTGTTTGTACTTCACTGCAGCATATGAACTTTACATTTCTCAAGTTGTACAATTTGTCACCGGTCGGCAGTAGACGTGTTTTGTTGGCTGGATTTGATCATATACAAAAGGATGTCTGCAATAAATGTAGACTACAGCATTAAACACAGGCAAGTTTTAATCAAAACTAATCTACATAAAGCTGGAAACTGAAAAGCTTTGACGATACTGAAGTCAGCAGATTTGAGACATCCCATTGTAATTATTGGACATTGAAGGGCATAGGGTGAGTCTGCCAAACATCAATAATGCAGCGTTGATCTTAATCCTTCCAATTACGTTTCTGAGTAGGGACTTAACAAGGTTTTAGTTTCTAATTTCTCCGTGTCCCAAACAAGATCCTCACACGCACTGATTTCTTGATATTGCGATTACAAGAGAAAGAAATCCTGCAGCTCATTATATTTGCCAGTGACATTCATAGACTTTGCTGCTATTCATAGCACCAGCACTCATCAACTACTTCAAGCATTAATGCTGGCCTGTGGCCATGGGGTTCCCCTATATAGAGTATCTGTTTGAATCCTGCAGCTCTCCCACTGCTGTGCAGCATTTACACGGTCATTCAAAAGCACAGAGACATTTCAATTCAATTCAGTTATACTTAATAAATCTCCAAAGGGAAATTATATAGACAATAAGAGCGATGTAGGCAGTGCTACAATGTTTATCTCTTTTAAACAACGCTGCCCTGGAGAACAACTTAAAGTACATATCAGCCAGCCATCATTCAGAAAGCGGGGTGGATGAGCTTCACTGTCCTGTTTTTGTCCACATTTGTCATGACTTGTACATGACATTTTAACCAAATCTACCTTTTAGTGTAGGGAGGGATGACAAAAAAACAGAAAAAGTATTTTTTCATGCTCAAGAATTTGGTTCTTTCCAATATTCTATGTCCTTTTTCTGTTCTTGGCCAGGTGCTTTGACTCAGCAGTGGTCATGTGGAAGCAGCTCTGCTTTCAGGGAGAAAGTAAAAACGTATTTGTGTGGCATTTTCATTAAGTCCCTTACAAATTAACTAAATCAATAAAATATAAACACCATGTTTCTTGCTATTACAGATAGCAGTATCACTTCACCTAAGTATACTCAACTCTTTAAAACGAATTTGCTCGGTTTTTGCTTAAAAATGCCCCATTCCATACCCTGGTTTTAATTCAAACTACATTCTTACCAACTATATTATCTTATGCCCCCTATTTTTCTTTTTAATCATATCAGAGAGAAAAGTATGGGTAAGTATGTGAAAGGTAATGGCTGTGACACAATCCCCAACCAGCTTAATGTTCCTGCCACTGACGTGGCTGCAAGGGGAGATGCAACTCCAGGTGGATCAGAAGGATAGTGAGGATGTTGAGAAGGAGTCAAAGAAAAAAATCTTATAATTCAAACTGACCTTTAAGGTACTTAACTGTTTGCTGGCCTTTGAACAACAAAAATGGATTTCATGGAATAAGACCAAAATAGGAATCCAATGTTAAAAGAAAAACTTTTTTAAAAAGCCACCTTCATATAAGCTAAAACACACAGATGAGACACGACCTGAAGATTCATTTAGGCAGGTCACATCAAATTGATGTTCACTGACAAGAAAATAAAACTTTCCATTTAGAGAACACTTTGATGGTACCGTGGGCGTTGTGCCCATGCAGGGGACAATCAACTGTTAGACTATCAAGGCATCCTGGAGCAAAACATACTGCTCAGAGACAGGAAGCTCAGCCTCAGTCAGAGGTCAGAGGTCGTCCAACAGAATAATGAGCGAAACCACACAGTTACAAGCACCTTGACTGGCTAATTACTTACTTTTCAAACACTGGACTATTCCTAAACCTCTGTCTGTGGGAAATTCCTAAAACTGCAGCGTGGAGAGGGCACCCTTGAGATCTGAGACTACGGCAGTCGTTGGTCCCTAACAGTAACTTGCCCTGCAAGAGCAAACTTGCAGCTAAGTAAAAAGCAAAAGTCTCAATGAGGGGAATCACAAATCTCTTGCTGGCAATGACTGTTGCTAAATATTGTGTAATACAATAGTGAGTTAAAGTTACCTTCATATTTACATTTCCTGCTATTTTCATTGGAATCAAAAATCTACCGGCACAGCTTTGTTTGTTGTTAAACACTAAATAAGTAATGCTGTATACCATTAACATCCTCCTCTGCAAGGCTCTTTAGAGAGCTCTTTTGAATGAAATGTATCCACCTTTGTAGCAGCTAATCTGGTCAAGTCCAGCCTGCAGAGCCGGGGTGTGTGACATTGTTACTCCTCTCCAGTTTGATCTTCAGCCACTTTGACATCACGCTGACATCATCAAATGACCTCACACAATCATGGTGGCTGCAGTTTTTTTTCTTATTATTTTTTGAAGTTGGTCTTAGCTGACTGTAAAGCCTCCCGGCATGATGAGGAAAAATGTATGACTGTCCCCTCATCTAAATGCTCATTACTTAAAATAAGTGACCTAAGACATGAGGTGATGTGGAAAGTCTTCATCTTCTTTTAAATCCTTGATGTTTGGATTATAGGTACATTTTGTACCATCAAACCGATTCTATACACAAACGTACATTTTTATGTCCCAAGAGAAACTGAATACATTTATTGAATATTCAAAATGAAACAAACAAATCACTTTCCATTTGCTGTCAGACAACACTAAGCAGTTGGTTGCAGAAAGGATGCTTTTCAAGCCAAATCAAACATTAATTCATGATCTTTTTCAGTTTATCATCTCTGAAGTCTTTACTTTTTGTTTCACATGAACAGAATGTTTTAAGTAGTTTTGTTTTGTGCAATAAAACATTAAAACTGTCAAGTCATTGAAGCGTATATGCAAACTGCTAGGTGAGAGATAGATGGACAGATAAACTAGATTACATTTTATTCATGTTGGGATCTGTTTTAACTTGATATCTTCCCAGCAGCCAAATGCAGCTTTCTAAAACTTTCTCTCTGTGCACCCGCCATCTCACATCCAGGTGCAACAGAAGGGTAAGGGAGAGGTCAAGTCAAGTACAGCATGCACAGTCTCACCCAGGTTTAAAGATGTTTAATTCATGGAAGATCCAAAGGAAGACTTAGCATTTAGTCTGTCAAATGTTAAATCTGTGTAAAAGTCTACAACCCAAAGGTCTTAATGCTGAGCCACGTCAGCTCCAGATCATCTGATCACAGTTGAACTTCATCACATTTTTAAGGGTGAAATTACTAAACTAGGGAGCTTTTATTTTTTTGTTGGATTTGAGATTAGCAGCTTAACCAGAAATTGTGATTTTATTTTATTTTATTTTATTTTATTTCACTACTTTTTATTCATTATTAAAGCAACATAATTCTATAAAATTAAATAAAAATGTGTTTTATTTGATCACAGGCTCAACCATTGCTGTTAACAATAACAATAATGATGTATACTTTGCTGTAATGGTCAAGTATGATCATTTGTAGCTTTTGGCTAATTGCCATCCTAAATTTTTCTCTTACATAACCAAGCCAATACTCACACTATTACACATTATTTAAACCAAGTGGGAGGAAGGCTGCAGCTCTCAGTCAAACAGCAGAGCCAGAGGTGAGAGCTGATGGGATGCAATGCTAAGAATAGCACACATGGCGGCTTGTTCACTGGGGAGGCTCAGCATCGACTTCAGTGACGTGACCCTGCGCTCCTTTAAAAAGGGGAATGTGTGGCTTTTCTGCTCTTTCTTGCCCCACTGATGTGAGAGTGTTACCTGCTTAGTGAAGAGGAAGAAGTTTGAAGGCAGGGGATGGCGGGGTCTGTTATGTAACCAACTTCACAAGTGACTCATCATCATCAGCATGAGAGAGATAAGCAGACGTACTGAGGGACTCTCCAAGCCTCCCACTCTCTACATCTATCTCTCATTTGTCCTCCTCCTTCTTTCTCTCTTGGGATTTGCGGAAAGAAACTTTTGTGTTTTCTTTCTCTTCCCAGTTTTATGCTGTTTTTTTCCCTATTTCCTCATACTTTTTTTTTTTCTTTGTCCTGCTTAAGTACTCCCATTTCCCTCGCCAGTCCTTATCTCAGGTTTTAGGTCTTACAGCTCCCTTCCTCCCCCTGATTTTTTTCAACCCTGCAAAAATATTTTGCCTTTTTTTCTTCTTTCCTCTGACATGTATAATTGAAGGGTAGAGCTGTGAAATTTGAGCTGAAACCAAGGAAATCATTATCTCAGAGGTAGGGCAGCAGGTTGTATCATTAAACTTTTTTAGAGGCTTTCATAATGCCACTGCACACAGCCACACGCACAGCACTCAGTTGCACAGATTCTTAAGTGTATGCACACAGCATGGCTTTTTTCTTTGGCATTGTGCCTGCAAGGTAATGAAGATTCTCAAAAAGTTCCTCTATACTTCTTACAAGTCAGTTGAGTCGTCCTCTTTTTCTTTCTTGTTGCACTGATTTGATCTTTTTAAGATTAAGACATAATACTTTATTAAAGACCTTTTCAAACTTAAGGTCCACTCACCTCCAGTCCTCACATCTTTCTTATCTATCTCTTTTCCACATCTGTGAAAACACCCACTTCCAAACACCCTCTTAATCACTTCACAACCAACAAAAGGGCTATTCCTCTTTGTCATTCTTTACTTGACCCCACTATAACGGATACCTCCCTGCCCCTTTTGAGGCCAACTTGTTCCAAATACTTCTCCTATCTCACAGAAAACCAGTGTCACGTTGCCAAACTACATATCTTCCGTGCAAATCAAGAAATCAACGCCAAAGACGTAAATTAAAGCTGATGAAGAGATAGCAGAGGAAGACGTGTGAGGATAGGGGCATTCGACTTACCTGTGAATGGCGTCTGTGATGCTCAGAGTGGTGGCTAAGTCGCAGGGGATTCACTCTAGAGGGGTATGAGTTGCTCCGTGCAGCTGAGGGCAGCGAGACACGCTGTGTCTGACCCCTGTGCTCGGAGGTGTAGTGGTAGGCGTGAGATTGGTAAAAGTTGTTGCTGCCGCCGACTTTGGACTGTTTCTGCTGGATGGAGAGAGGTGAAGCGCTGAGGGGGGCTGTCTTTGCTGGGACCCAGGGTGCTCCGTAATGGGCTGTCCTGCTGGATGTGTCAGTGGCCTTGTCTTTGCCCCCGCTCCCAGCCTGATGGGGAGATTCTGCTGAGTCACCCCCCCTCCGACTCTTTCCCTTTAACAGTTTGGCAGCAGCAGAGTAAGGCTGAAATAGATTAATGTGGAAAGATTAGCGACAGCTAAAATCTAGAGGAATCCAAAGAGAACGCACACAATCCTCAGTCAAGAAAATCCTCTCTAACTTGTTCCTACCTGCTACTGGCGCCTGTCAACCTCTGCTCCTGCTGATCAGCATAACGGCTGTCTAAACACACCCACTTATCACTACTCATCTCACCCCTACAACTTGTTGGACAGGCGCACGGGGAGGCAGGCAGGCTGACAGGATGAAAAGTACCACTCAGTGAGCCAGGAAGGATTGACTGGTGCTGAGAAAGGAGCTGCGCAGATGGGCAGGCAGACAGACAGGCATAGCAGGGTTAATGCTTTTACTCGGCACATTGATGTGCTGTTATGCCACCCAAGCAGAGGAAGCATTACTGGGTCTTCACGCCTGGCTGCACAACACAAGGAGAGACGGGCTTGAAGAGGAGAGGGGAGGAGAGGAGGAGAGGAGGCGAGGGAAGAAGCGTAGATGGAGAAAGAATAGACTGCTGGGGAAGAGACATATGACGAGCATCACTGAGCCAAAACGCCAAAACGTCAAAAATAAAGCAGGTGCATGAAAAGGAGATGGCTAATTAGAAAAGGGGGCATTCAAAGAAAATGCTGCAACTAATGATGAGTTGGGGAGGTAAACAAGAACGGAATAGTATCACAATGACCCCAGTGTAACAACAACTGCAATTTCGCCCAGCTTGGATGAAGTTAATTCATTGAGGCAGAAAGTACAAAGGGAAACAAATGACAGCCAGCTAGCTAAGCAAGCCCTGCAAACCTGAGTAAGCCACACAGTCACACACTAATGAGCAGTTGCAGACACAGCAGGACTTCACAGATTAACTTTATGCCTCAGCATTTTGCAGTGAAGGACTGACATCTATGAATCAAAGATTTGAATGAAAGTCAGAGTAAAGTCCAGGCAATGACCTGGAATCAAAGACATTCAGTGACAACATCTCTGATTCAACCGGCTTTGGTCATATCAAAGTGCTAAAACAGAAGGCGTCAAACCCATACTCAAACAATGAAGTGTGAATAAAATAATAAATCACCTCTGTAAACTGTAGAGGACAAATTCCAACTTTTTCTCCACGCTTGGCTTCAATCCAGTGCTCATCCACTCGTCTGATGACTGTTAGGATGTCCCCCTGCAAACCAGAAGTATGTTACAGACACACAGAAGCTTCAATGAAACAGGACACCAGATGGTTATTACAGAGTGAGCTTGCCCTGGAGACTGAGCACTCAGCAAAGAAACTCTTTCAGCACTGTGTTTCTGATGTAGCATGTGACATCAGCTCCCTTAGTAGACCCAGTGCTTTCTGCGGCCAACCTCTAAAAACCATTTGACCACCTGCATTAAAAAGAAAGGCCGAGCTCAAGTGTGCTTTAATGGAGAGCACACAAGAACTGAAGCCCTTATATAACAGCCTCAAACATCCTTCAGGGCACGCAACAACGCAGCAACACTGCAGCGCAGGTCAGAGACCTCAGCTCCACAAGTCTTAGTTTCAACTCTTAGAAAACACACCAGCCTACAACAAGCAATGATCGTTATGCATTTTTGCTATGGGGAATTCCTGTACCATACGTTATCACAAACCAATGCAAATTCATGTCCGAAAAAGCCAAAGCCTGTATGTGTTTTTGCCATAATTATGTGTACTCCTCATTATTTAGCATGAAATTCCCTTTTATGCAGTATCCAGACTGTATTGGCTTTTTAGGACTATGATTTACTCAGTCATTGTCAGGTTATTATGAAAACCCGGGTAAAGCGAAACTAAAGGTTTATACAAAAAAATCAATGCTCCCAAAACCTGCCATAAATATTAGTAGCTTTCAGCTCAATTTCCTTACATTTGTAATGTGATTAAGAAATGGCATTTAGAAGGCGTGATGGACTTCGATTTGAGGTGATGAAGACCAAGAAAACATTCAGTCTACCACTGAAGTAATAGTATTGCTATAAAGGAAAAGAATCCCCCCTTTCTGACTGCAAAAGGCAGTTGGAGTTTCAGCAGGCTGGAGTCGATGACCACTGCTCTACTAAGGAGCCCTGATAAACAAACCCTGTGGACTGATTATATGCACAAGACTGATGAAGATAGCGTTGTGGCTGTAATGAGCAAATGTTTGGAAATGTAAAGCATGCAGAATCCCATTACAAAAGAGCACAGTATCGGAAGGACTGATAAATCTTTGGATGTAGTGCACTCAATGACATGGGGGGAGCCAACAACCCTCCAGGAATGAGCAAGACTAAAGCAAAAACTAGAACTGCATGTAAAATCTGTTTACAATCTGTAAACCTTGCAAGGGGGGCGTTACTAAGTTCTGATCACACGGGGTGGCCAAACTTTGGCTTTCTAGAGAGAGTACAAATGAACAAACAAAACAAAAGTAATGGTTCATAAATATTAAAGATGTTTGCCATTTTTTTTTGGGCCGCTTGGTGGCGCAGTGGGTTAAGCAGCGGCCCATATACTGAGGCTACAGTCCTCCTCCTGCAGCAGTCGCGGGTTCGAATCCAGCCCGCGCACCTTTGCTGCGTGTCTTCCCCATTCTCTCTCTCTACCCCTTTCAAGTCTGCATCTCCAATAAAGGGCCACTAGAGCCCAAAAAAACCTTTTAAAAAAAAAGATGTTTGCCATTTTTAACATCTCATTAATCATTAATCATCTTCTATTTTAAATGAATCAGTCATTTATAGAAACATGTTTTAGACAAGAGTGCCTAAACTTCAAATCCACCATGACTGGTTGATTATTAATAAACAGACACTTTAACAGAAGTAGTGATTATATGGCCAATTTAAGTCAGTTATACAGATGGGTGATGAAGTAGAATCACCTATTGCATGTCTGTCGCAAGACCAAATGTTTTTACTCCTGCTGCCCTCTTTATTATTCATAAAAATTACATTATGATTCTATTAAAAAGCCTAAAGACAACTTGTAAAAAACACAAATGACTGCAGCCAAGGATGATGAGCTTTTCTTTGTGTGTTTAGTGAGGAGTTTGAGTAGCAGACCTTGAGGAAGCTGAGACAATATTTGCTGTCATCCCGGTTCATCTCTTCGGGGTCAAAGTCCCGCAGCGCCTTGCAGAGAGGCAGAGCTTGGGCCTGATGGAGGTGCTGAAGCTGAGATGCCTGACTGAATGCCTGCAGCGCATCCACTGATGCTCTGCTATTGTTACCGGTGTCTTCACTGTGCCAGTTGTCTTCCACTTTGTGGTTTGGAGGGATACTACTGGACAGCTCCCTTGATATTTCACTTTGTTGTTTATATGCTGAGGTTCTGGGAGCCACCTGAAGAGCAGATGAAAGCCAAATAAAAGCTGTTTAATCACTTTACAACATTACAATATATGCTTTCAAGATGGGGAAATTACTTTTCTTAAACTGTTGAAGACACTTCATACTCTAAACTGTGCTGTCGCCTTTAAAGACCATGAAAATATAATATTAGCAACATTTTCTTTATGTGTGAAAAAGAGTATCCAGGAAAATAAGACAATAAGAGAAAACATTGATGAAAAAGACTAATGTGATGAGTCTAACATCCTGGAAAACACTGGTGGACAAGTTAAACAAGATCAAAAAATTGTGTGACATGACAACCTTGGATGGGTTTTTTTTTGCTGAGCAGTCCGACATTCACCATGTTCTTATCTACTTTATGTTTATGAGTTTAAGTGAGGTACATTTCCCTTTAAAGATAATATCAGCTCAAGCTTTAATGTTGTTTTCTGATGTATTTCCAATGGTTTCGTTTGCCAACTATGCGGACACACTGAAACGATAGCTGCAATTTTGCAGACGCAAGTGTCACTTACTTGTCACTTGCAAATTTTCCAAGCTGATCTACATTATGAGTTTTCCTAATACTGCAACTGATAAATGTAAGATAATTAGACCCAGCCTATTATAGATTCAACTCACATTTAATCAGACTCATCCGTTTCAGTTCTCTAACATCTTGAGAAGGATGTCAAAACTGTAAAATGATCAAAAACCCAGCTCACAAAACTCTGTTCACTTTGTGAACCCTGAATGAACTCAGGTCATTGATTCGGAAACACATACTTAAACACCTTTGAGACGGCTGATCTGTTTCTCGTCATCATACTGGAGAATATAACGTTTTCAAAGTAATGTGTCGTGATTAACTATCTGTGACATACTTTAAAAATCCTCATCAGATTAATTAGTTCAAATTAGGTGAAAACATGACAGTCCTCTATTAGAGCAGTATATGAGATGAGAGTATCTGTCCATATATTTTCTATGATACAGACAAGCAACCACTCCATCACAGGATCACATAGGGACAAACGATACAAACAACTTCTCACAGTCACGGTCAGTCTTTGATGATTAATTAATCTAATATTTGTGCTGTTTGAGAAAAAAAGATTTTGGGGTTATTAAAATATCAGACCCATTATAAGTGTATGGGTGCATAACTTCTAACATTCAAATATTTTTTTATTTGTTTTCATCATACAAAAAATTCAAAAGACACAGAAACAGAACGTAGAAACTCCGGGGTTGAGCAATAACATTCCACGTTTTATGTTTTCACAGATGTTATAATTTTGTCCTGGACAAGTAGGGCAAATAAATCTCTGTGATAACTGCAGCAACATCTGATGTGATGTAATAGCTCTTCCCACCTTCCCATCCCTCAAAATAATGTAAAATAATAATAATAAATTAAATCTGCAAGCAGCGATGAACGGGCCCTCGCACCCTTGTGCACGTTCAGGCGTGCTGCAGTGGAAGCGCTTGTATGACTTGCATGTAGATGTCTTCAGGCCTGGACATTTAGCGGATGACACCACCCACGACTCTCTATATCAAACCAATCAAGAGTTATGGCAGAAAATAGGAACTATCAAATATCAACCAATCAGAAGAAGGGACGGGGCTAATTTGCACCAATTATGGTCAAGGACTCAAAACCGAGTCCGATGACACCACCCACGAGTCTTTATGTCAAACCATTCAAAAGTTATGGCAGAAAATAGGATCTATCAAATATCAACTATCAGAAGAAGGGGCGGGGCTAATTAATGCCAATGAAGGTCAAGTACTCAAAACCGAGTCAGATGACACCACCTAGGAGTCTTTATGTCAAACCATTCAAAAGTTATGGCAGAAAGTAGGGACTATCAAATATGGACCAATCAGATGAAGGGGGGGGCGCGCTTTTTGGCGTCTATCGTCGCCACGGTAACGCTTTTTGACTGAGAAAAGAAAGGCGCATCGTCGCAGGATCGAGACGCACATTTTGATGTATAACACACCTGGGTGCACGTTACGGTTCGGGCCGTATTAACGGCCGAAGAAGTGGCATAAATTGCGCAGAAATTACACTATTAATTCAAAATGGCCGACTTCCTGTTCGGTTTCGGCCATGGCGCTAAGAGACTTTTCTTTAAAAAAGAAGAAAAATCCAAGGCACTCTTCTGCAAATATAAAAAGCCTTTATTTAAATTGGCTATTTCATGTAGAAAAGATTTAAAAAATGGGTTACAGCCCACGGGTTTCGGCCACAGCCTTCCTCAGGGTGTAACATCCAATGCATTGATTCTCCTTAAATGGGATGATTGAAAACACCTGGGCATGTGGGAGGACAAATACAAAACAAGAGAAAAAACAGATACTGTCCAATAGATGGCTCAACCAATTGTCAAACAACCAACCACTGGAGATTAGGAGAAGAAAAGTTACAAAAAAGGACTGAAATCAATATCCTCATTTAAACCTGCTCAGAGAGGTTTTTCCTGTTCCTCCTCAAATCAGTTTTAGAAGGGCCCCCACTTTAGGTGACAGGCTGGTGTCTAGCCATCTCTCTGCTTCAGATAAAAAAACTTGGCTTCATCGACCAGTTAAGGGTACTTTTAAATGTGGCTTGTGCAAACACTGTGCCAATATCAAAGAATGTAAACAATTCAGTGACTTTAAGACTAACAAGGTTTATGACATCAAGTCATTTATTAATTGTAATACCAAGTTTGTTGTCTACCCATTGTCTTGTACCTGTGGTTGTTTTTATATAGGCTGCACTAAGCGTCGTTTGAAAGACTTTTTTCTGAGTTTCTGAGCATAAGTATGCTATTAGAAAAGCAAATTTTGATTACCCAATGGCTAAGCACTTTTTTTGAAGCACATGACAGCAACCCAGGTTCACTTATGGTTGAAGGCCTAGAAAGTATTCAAAAAAACCTTAGAGTTGGTGACAGACTCAAATTACAGAGAGACCTTTTATATTTATCAAATGAAAGCCACTATCCATCCAGGTTTAAATGAGGATATTGATTTCAGTCCTTTTTTCTAACTTTTCTTCTCCTAATCTCCAGTGTTTGGTTGTTTGAAAATTGGTGGAGCCATCTATTGGACATTATCTGTTGTTTCTCTTGTTTTGTATTTGTCCTCCCACCTGCCCAGGTGTTTTCAATCATCCCATTTAAGGAGAATCAATGCATTGAGTATTACACCCTGAGGAAGGCTGTGGCCGAAACAGGTGGGCTGTAACCCATTTTTTAAAATCTTTTCTACATGAAATAGCCAATTTAAATAAAGGCTTTTTATATTTGCAGAAGAGTGTCTTGGACTTTTCTTCTTTTTTGATATCCTTTTTCCCACCAAAGAGCACCTTCGTCACACGACTTAGATGAACCTTCTGAGCACTCTGGACTTTCTTTTTTGTTTGGAGACTTTTCTTTAAGTTGCGACATGATACAGGTGTGTACCGATTTTCGTGCATGTACGTCAAACTGTATTGTGGGGCTTGAGGCACGAAGTTTTCTAGGGGGCGCTGTTGAGCCATTAGGCCACGCCCATTAATGCAAACCATTAAATATCAAATTTTTCACCAGGTCTGGCTTGCATGCAAAATTTGGTGACTTTTGGGGCACGTTTAGGGGGGCAAAAAAGCCCTCATTTCGTCGGAAAAATAAAAACAAGAAAAATTCCTACAGATACAATAGAGCCTTCGCACTGTAAGTGCTCGGCCCCTAATAAAATAAGATAGATAGGTCACAGTATCTAAGAGTTTATTACATTGCACCACACAGTCAGATCTAGTTTTTTTTACCAATGGTAACTTAATCAGATTATGGATTAGACCAGGTGTTGTGAAAGTAGGTTAAGAAAGGTTCCCACGTCTCATAGAATTTTTTTCTTTGAGCCACTGACAGACAATATCTCAAGTTTCAAATAGGACAAAACATCCTGATGCCACCGGTTGAGCCTGCAACACCAAACAGGGCGAGAGTAGGGCTAAGGTTTATATTCTTCTTTAGTATTGTAGAGTATGGGATACATACCCAGTCTATTTTATAGTGGATTTTAACATTTTAATGATTACTTTTAAGGTTGGTATGGGGCTAGCTCCTGGTTACATAGCTGACCTCCTGACCTCATACGAGCCTGAACGCACCCTGAGATCCTCTGGTGGGTCATTCCTGGCCATTCCTTGGTCTAACTTAAAGACCAAGGGTGACCGGGCCTTTTCTGTTTTAGCCCCTCGCCTATGGAATGACCTCCCGGAGGAGATCAGGGGAGCTAACACACTGTCTTCTTTTAAGTCACTTTTAAAAACTCACTATTTTAGACTTGCGTTTAACTGACTATTATTTGTCTGTTTTTATTATCTCTCAATTGTGTCTTATCTTAATATTGTACTAACTGTTTGTTTCTTGTTTTTAATTGCATGTAAAGCACTTTGTAACTTGTTTTTGAAAAGCGCTTTATAAATAAAGGTATTTTTTATTATTATTATTGTGCAATTTAGATCACAACCAAAACACATGTAACGAGGTGGCATCACTATGATTACATTTGTCACAGGTGTTATGTCGGGATAAATGTTAGCCAGCTTAGTCTTAGACATGTGAGCTCTGTGAACTAATTCAAATTGGAGTAAGCAGAGTATCGCGCAAATTAAGGATTTATGTATTGATAAGAGAATAGTCCCATTGGTCATCAGGAATGTGTCCCAGCTCCTGTTCCCAGGCCGCCCTGATCTTGTCTATTTGTGAGCGTTTCAGCATTGAAATTATGCTCTAAAGCTTGGACGGGGCACCCCGTGGGTCGGAGGATAGGAAGGTATCAATTTGGTTAGGAGTGGGTACTGAGGGGAAACCAGGCAAGTTCGAACGAACATACTGTTAATAACCTGTAAATAATGAAAAAAGTGTGTTTTGGGTAGACTGTATTTCTCAGTCAATTGATTAAAGGAAATAAACCAGCCATTCAGATGATTTGAACGATTTGACACCCTTTTCATGCCAACTCAGAAAAGTTGAGTCAGAGATATGTAAATCTAGGAAGTATATTCATTTTATGGAGTTCATTCGCCCAGCGAGCATTAAAGCAAGAGGTTACCACTGTGACAATGATATTCTGACTTGGTTTAACAGGAAGGTAAAGTTGTCTTTCCGGAGGTTCTTAAAGTGTTGAGTAACAACCACTCCCAAATACGTGGGTAAATAATCACTTTCTTGAATTTGAAATGGAATGCCACTGTAATCCAAGTTGAACGCCTCTTTGTTAAGTGGAAAAAGTTCGCTCTTGTGCATACTAATCTTGTATCCAGATATGGATCCAAATTGCTCAAGAGCAATAAGAGAGGGAAAGAGCAACAGGAAGGGAAGTATTTGGGTCTGAAACATATAAGCACATAAGAGGTCATCCGCGTACAGGAACACTCTACACCCCCTCTCCAAATACCAGAGATACCCTGGCAGTTCATCTGAGCTATTGCGAGCAGTTCAATTGCTAAATCAAAGAGGATTGGGCTTAGTGGGCAGCCCTGGCGAGTTTCACAACCTAATGTGAAGGCCTGAGACAGTGTGCTATTTGTTTGAACTTAAGCAATGGGAGAGGCATACAATAATTTAATTAAAGCTACAAATTTGGGATCTAAACCAAAATTTTGCAGGACTGTAAACAAATATTTCCATTTGACGCGATCAAACGCTTTATTAATGAATCTTTAAGTACCTCTTATCCCGTACAGTGATTTCTGTGAGCTCTTGTGTCTAAGGGATAGGGCTCAGGACCTTTTCTAAGTTCCTTGTCACCAGGGAAGCAAATTTGCAACATCTGGAGAACAATGACGACATACACACTGGTCCGTGAGGATCTCAATACAGGAGTTCCACTGGAGCACCCACTAACATCTGATGAGTCAGATCACATCCAGCTCTTGTGTGTCACAATATTTTTTACACTTGCATATTAGTAGCAAAAAAAACAACATTTGTTGGTGTTCATAAACCAGGAACTAAGTTGTTCTAGTCCATAATATACATAAGAGAGGAACCATGTAGACAAAAGACATTTCTCCAACTGTTTATACTGAAATAGTGCGCGGACATCGAAAATGTATTGTTATAAGAAAAAAATAAGGTAAAATTGACTAGGGTGGCAGCAGGGACACAGTAATGTTTAGCACCGTGTATTATGTTTGGGAACTGATGAGAGCAGCTGCTGGAGTCCTGGGAGGGGGACGATGTCCCAGTGTTCTCTGATACAGAATGCGACCTGCTCAGCTCACCTTTGTTGTATTTGTGTTTCGTGTTGCAGATGGTGAAAGGGTCTGGACTGCTGGCAGGCCAGCTCAACGTCTGGACTACTTTTACTATGAAGCTATGCTGTTGTAATGAATGCAGTATGTGGTTTAACATTGTCTTGCTGAAAGATGCAAGGCCTTCCCTGAAAAAGACATTATCTGGATTGAAGCATACGGTGCTCTAAAACATGATGTTTGGTTTCCAAATGTGCATCCTGTTACTTCCATACCATCAGACATGCAAGATTTTGAGCCGAGTGCCGATATCAGGCCTGATGATCCCTCTACTCTTGAGTCTTTACATTTCTATTCCTCTAACCAGTTTTCCACATTGCCTTCGTCCATTTTAAATGTGATTTGGCCCAGAGTGGACAGCAGCATTTCTGGACCAGGTTCACATGAGACTTCTTTTTCTTTTTGCATGACCGAGCTTTAACCTGCATTTGTGGAGGAAGTGGAGACCTGTGTACGTAGATAAGTGATGTCCAAAGTGTTCCTGAGAACCTGTTATGATTTCCATCACAGAATCATGCTAGTTTTAATGGTGACCTACTTGAGCGCTTGAAGATCATGGGCATCCAGTTTTGATGATCAACCATTCCCTTCCATTGTGCACAGAGATGTCTTCAGATTTCGATTATATCATGTACTTAAACAATGAAATCTTCAAAGTCATCACAATTTACTCAAAGGAAAATATTCTGAAAACAATGTCGCTATTTGTAGACAGCTTTTGACAGCTCGGTGATCCTCTGTCCATCTTTACCCTGAAAAACTGCCCCCCTTTTTACACACAGTCCTTTCAGTCACATGTTTACAATTAACCTATTTAATCATAAAATGTTTGTCTCTGTGTTTTTCTTTTCATTGCCACTTACTTTCCCAGCGTTTTGTTGCCCATTTCCCTATTTATTTAATGTCCAAAGTAGAAAACTTTTTGCACACCGGATATGCAGAAAGGTGCGTCGGAGGAGGAAAGCTGCAGCCAATTTAAAAAAGAAAACTCCCGCACACCTTCTTCTCACAAGACTAGGGTTTTATTGAGCCAACGTTTCAGTCATCGACCTTCCTCAAGGCATCAAACAGATCAGAACCAAAGCTTGTCTATTATAGGCTGGTAGGCCTACAGTATGTGGTCCAATCAGGCGCCGCCACACCTACACCTGAGCACCTTCAAACAAGGTCACATACTGCAGTACAGTCAGTATGTATCACCAAAACACAGGGAAAAAAGAAAAAAAGAAAAAAGAACAAGACCCACAATGTGCATGCATGAAATACATCAATAAAATCCAAAGGTATAATCATTAAAAAGTGAGGATGATTATACCTGTAAAGTGTCAATCAATTTAAAATATTTGCAATGAGGGAAGAGAGTCACACAGCAAAAATCCCATCTAAGATAAGAAATCCTTTAATAGTCCCACAAAGTGTTCTGATCAATACAGTATAACAAGTAGGGAGGATGAATGTCCTGTAAAAACACAGAGTACTTCAAAAATTATCATGAAGAGAACATCTTAGAATAAATAGGAGTCAGGCCCAGTCTCCTAATCCACCCAATTCCTAGAGAAAGGAAGGGAAAGGAGAACTGGTCAAATTCAACTCACAAATTATTTAAAGATTAAAAAAGTTGAATAAATAGATATGTATAAATATAAGTATATTTATTCTCTTCCCTCATTGCAAATATAAGTATATTTATACATATATATTTATTCAACTTTTTTAATCTTTAAATAATTTGTGAGTTGAATTTGACCAGTTCTCCTTTCCCTTCCTTTCTCTAGGAATTGGGTGGATTAGGAGACTGGGCCTGACTCCTATTTATTCTAAGATGTTCTCTTCATGATAATTTTTACAGGACATTCATTCTCCCTACTTGTTATACTGTATTGATCAGAACACTTAGATGGGATTTTTGCTGTGTGACTCTCTTCCCTCATTGCAAATATTTTAAATTGATTGACACTTTACAGGTATAATCATCCTCCCTTTTTAATGATTGTACCTTTGGATTCGATTGATGTATTTCATGCATGCACATTGTGGGTGTTGTTCTTTTTTTCTTTTTTCCCTGTGTTTTGGTGATACATACTGACTGTACTGCAGTATGTGACCTTGTTTGAAGGTGCTCAGGTGTAGGTGTGGCGGCGCCTGATTGGACCACATAGGCCTACCAGCCTATAATAGACAAGCTTTGGTTCTGATCTGTTTGATGCCTTGAGAAAGGTCGATGACCTATTTATTTAATCAAATTCAAAATGAGCTATTATGAATAAAACATGGGTTTGTGCATTAGTTTTTTAATTACATTTTACACAGGGTCCCAACTTTTTTAGATTTGAGGTTGATAAGTTTTTACAAAATCTTGATGCAAACAATTTCTGAAAAAGGCTCGATCTCATGGAAACAATAAGATTCTAAAGGAACAATAACTACACAATCACCAGCCCAGCTGGTGACACAGTTGTTTTCTTGCTACTTATAAAAGAAATGCAGAGGGCAAGGTCGGGGTCATGCACTGACCTCATTAAGTCCTTGCTTGTCCCTGTGCTGACTCTCTCGCTGTTGCCCGTCCCTGGCTGTCAAGGTGACCCTGGCCAAGGGTGCCGGTTGGTGGACTCTCTGAGCCTCCCTGCCCTGGAGCCCTCCTAGCAGCTGCACTAGTAGGAGGTTTTGGGGAAGCTCTGCCGCCGTCCTGGCCGCTGCAGGGACGCCACACTCTGGGCAGAGCAGCTGAGGCTGGGCGGCTTCCCTCTGCTGCAGACAGGACACGCAGAAAGTGTGCTGGCAGGGCAGGACCTTTGCCGTGGCATCCAGTTGCTCCAAACACAGGGGACATTCCAGCAATGCCATTACAGTCAGCTCCTCCATTTTACAAGGGCCACGGGTCTTTGAATCAAGAGTTCCTGGGACATCTGTGATAGTGTAATCCACCATGCTGAGAGAAGGGAGGAATATATAAATAACAGTTAAATTACAAAAGTTATAATGAAAGATTCAAGCTTATACTACTGTGGTAGGCAAGGGCGTAGGTTTGCATAGGGACAGTAGGGACATAACACTACCAACTTTTCAGGAGGCTCAAATTGTCCCCCCCAACTTTTAAGCAACCTTATTTGCATTATATAATGAGTTCAGATATAAAGGTAATTTAGATTGTCTTCCCAAATGTTGTAAGGATAGAATTGACCCTACCATTATTAAGTGAATTATTTTCATTATGTTCAGACTAAGGCTGCATTTACATTTACCCCTTTTCACTTGCTGAATTGCCGGTCCATTTCTTTTTCCTCAAACGCACGTTTGATTGACTGATGACTTTATTTATTTTTTGTTTTTTCAGTTATATTTCAATTTATTTATTTATTTAGACAATGTTGAGTGGTCTTAAGACAAATGTTTATTTTTTGCATTCTGGATAGTTAAGAGATTATTAATACGTTTGTATTTATTGTGTATGTTAATATAATTTAAGTTATGTTCAAATATTGCAATTTAAATTGCTAATAAAATCTTGGAATATTCTGGAAGTTTTCAAAATGTTTCTTTAGTAGTTTTTGAAAACGAAGGTTTGAATCGAACCGTGTATCAGGTGAACCAATACACATGAAAGTTAGTATAAGTCAATACAGATTTATTTTGCATTGATCATTTAGCCTATCAATTAATTAGGTTCATATTCGTGACAAATGTAGCCCTGACCCCCGTTCACCCAATCTGTTTGGTAGGACTCACTGCATTTATATACAACTCAAAATAGCTTGGTAAGACGTAATTACCATAACATAACTTTGAAGTTACTTTTTGCTGCACGTTTACAGGTGTCCTGTCGACTCACCTGGCCGAGCACGTGAACAACAGGTACGCACATACAGTCTGGTGTTTTGTTTTCCCCAATAACAAAGAGGACACATTTGACACGTACTTACACGATTAACAGCTGCCTGTTGAGTCGACTTCCTATAAACTCAGATGTATGAGTTTGTCGTCGCCATGGCGCAGTGCGGTGCGTGTCCAGGGGACGCGGAGAAGCGTCACATCAGCGCACATCAGCGACGCAGTCCTCGCACCGCCGTTTCTCACGACCATTGAACGCACCTGCGGAGACCGGACTTCTAACCAAACAGGCGGAAAGGTGTCGGCCGCGGCCGGCCTGATTCATCAGGAACTGAAGCCTAAAGTATGGTTCCGCGTTAAATAGACGCAGAGCCTACGCCGTAGGGTTACGGCGTACCCTGCGCCGTAGGGTCTGCGTTGGTGTAACGCGGAACCATAAATCAGCCTTGAGTCGGATTTCAGAGTCATGACTAACTCGGGTTAACCCTTAAAAGCACTCCTCCCCTCATTACAACGTGGTTATGTCAGAGGCATTGTCACTGTAGAGTAATTATGAAAAAATTCGAGTTTTTTTTTGTTGTTTTCTTTTCAAGAATACGTTTTTAACTCATTTGAAAAGTTTACAATGCTGTGTACGTTTGTTTTACTTGTGTTTTTCCTCCTCAGCTGTCAGATAAAATGACAGTCAACGCTTTGTTATTCTATTTGAACGCCTTATTGTGCAAAATAAGACTTATCTTCAACTTTACTTTATATACGTGGATACATCCAGTACTCGAGTTGTAAAAGAAATATCAGGGGGGATGGTGGATTTTATCATATGGGGACAGATAATTTGTGCTGATTACAAATAATATAATATATTACAAATAATATAATATATTACAAATAATAGCACTGACCAAAACACCTGCAGAAATACTGCAGGAATGACATAGCAGCAGTTAAATGCAGCCTTCTGTAAGCTTTAAATATCCAGTGGGCTTACATCAAATACATCAAAACACAACAATAAAAAACAGTTTTCTGAACTTATCAATATGACTCTGTCCTTCACAGGATAAGTAAAATGGATCACTGCAAAAATTCAAAATCTTAACAAGAATATTTGTCTTATTTCTAGTTAAAATGTCTAATTTTAGTAAAAAAATCTCATTACACTTAAAACAAGACTCATCACTGGAAAAAACAACAATTTTCACCTGTTTCAAGTAGATTTTCACTTGAAATAAGTAGAAAAATCTGCCAGTGGAACAAGATTTTTTTGCTTGTAAATAAGAAGATAAATCTTGTCCCACTGGCAGATTTTTCTACTTATTTCAAGTGAAAATTTACTTGAAACAGGTGAAAATTGTCAAATAAGTTATTTTTCTGGTGTTATTTTTCTGGTGACTCTAAATGTTGAAATAGCAGTAAAACCACATTCATTGATGAAATGACATAAGGGATGGAAAGGGGGGATGGCAGTTTTACAAGGGGGATGATTTTGACCGTTTTTATTTCAGGGGGGATGCCATCCCCCCTTATCCCCCCTCAACTCGAGTACTGGATACATCTGAAATAATGGAGGGGGTAAAACAAGCATTGAAAGCACTGACACATGTGGCGTGGTCTCCCCCTGCTGGTGCATTCACTGACCTGCTCTGCAGCTTTTTTCAATCACCTGCAGCTCTACACCAGCACCACAGGAAAGGAGGAGAAATCAAAGCTTTTCAAGCACTTTCTTATCTTCCAGCGCCGTGCTGCACATTTGTGAGAGTTGGAGGCATCGCTGGACATAAAAGTTGTTTTTCTCGAGGTGATCCCTAAACAAGTTGACATTATTTATTTTGTCAATTATTTTTAAGGTTTTTGTGGATTTTAGTTGCACACTCCAAACCGTCTTGCATTCCAAGGTTAAATAATTTATCTATACCAGCTATGCACTGTAAGTTCAGGACATCAGTTTGAATTTTTTAAACACACCTGAATCTTTCATGTCTTTCTTCACGTCAGCAGAACTAGGGGAAATCTAAAAATGTACATATGACTTTTACCGAGAGACTTGGAGCAACAGAAAATCCCATGACTTATTTAGGTGTTCACATCAACGCTGATACCGGACACTTCACTTTTGTCTCTGGCAGTCACACAAAGGGGAGGCTATGAACAAGGCTTGCTTTTAGATGAAATATTTTTCTAGAACTGAAAGCTAACCTTGTGATGAAATAAATTCTTTCATGTTTTAAGTGAACGATCCTCTGTGATCCTTGTAAAAAAAATAAAAGAGGGAAAGTGTTTGTCTGCTCAGAGGACGTCAGCGCGTAAGTGCTTATCAGCTCCTCTCAGCCCCACGGTCAGTCTGGCCTCCGTGGCTATGCTTGATGGTTCTGATATACAGTTTATCTGATGCAAAGGTAGCTAAGGACCCCCCAGGGGTAACTCTGAGCCAGCTGTGCAGTCTCTCAGAATATCATGACTTGTCACATGTTTCTGCATATAGAGGAGTGCCTTCTTCTCCAGCTTTCATGTTTTATTTAAAGGGCTGTCTTACTCAGAGAGCTGCTAACTCACTGAATGCGATCCGTCTCAGCAATGGGTTGGGGAGTTCTTTCTGCCCCCTCTGTCTCCTGCCTTGTTTGATCATTTGGATGTTTCATATGCAAAGATGGGCTTCAGCATGTAAGGGTCTGTGTTGCAGCAGTTTAATTTGAACAAGATGTCAGTCAAATTGTATAATCCTTGTGCAGCAGTTCAATGAGGATTAAGCGCAAATGAAGCGGCACATTAGGTGTGTCAAAGCCACATAATTAACTTCTCCCTGTCAGATGAACACTAATCTTATACCTAAAAGTTAGCAGCTGCTATAGTTCGAGCACTTCTCAGATGACTAATTCATGTTTCCTTTACTTTCTAAAGATATATTGAGTGGCCTCAGTTGAAGTTGTCTTTTTTTCCCACCACAAAGTCGATGTGAGGTTCTTCCTTGTGTTTGCAGGAGAAATATAGTACTCCAGTCAAACTGGTTTAACCAGAACATCTGCAGTTTTTTGCCCATTCACCTGTGCTTATGTGTATATAGAGACACCTCTACCTTGAGTTCAGGTAAATGTTCCACAGTTTCTGACAGGCAAAATCCAGCTGACAACAGAGTGATTTTCTAATGGCTCACAGCGTGTTGTCACCGTGGGTCCACTGACACAGGCATGGCTGCTTGAAAGCCTGAGAATGTAATTTAGGACAAAAATATATGCAGAGCAGCGGGCAGTCCTTCACCAGATGTTTTTTTTTTCAACATCTATATAAAGCAACTTCATCTTTCCACCCACAGTTTGTTCTACGGGCTCCTCCTCTGCCAGCAGATTGAATCCTTTAAATATTTCATATTTGATAAATAAATGAAACAACCTCTTTTCATACTTCTGGGTACTGGTACCGAGATGCTCCGCTACCTATGAATTCAGGAGCTTATTAGCACAGCTCTGACATTGTTTCTGTCAGAGCTTAGATGAGGTTCTGCTTAGGGACATTTTCATTTATTTTTCAAAAATGCATCAAATGCATCCACTCTGCTGGCAGCGACAGAGATGGGTTTTCGAGACGTGCCACTGCTGCTCACCGGAGCGACTATTTAGTTTGCGTTTTAAGATTTCCTAAAGCATGTAATGAAGTCAATATTTTATGACAACATTAGTGTTAAAAGTCTCAATGTTTCTGCAGAAAAACAATATATCTGCTATTACTGTCCAAAGATGCATTGCTCTCTGCCATTCCAGAGGATACCAGAGTGACATCTGAGCCCTGCATGTCTTTAGCGGCTTATTTTGGCTGCTCTTTCTGGTCCTCATGCCCCCCTATACCTTACTCACTTCAGACTTATATAGATTATTTATAGCTGTCTTACATGTCAGGCTGCAGGCGGCGCGCATAAGCAGCGCTCTGCATCACGTCACTTGTGTTTGTGTTCTTGTGAAAAAGAAACTGGGCCTCATTGGAAACAAAACCTGAGGGAAGCAGGGTGGAGGGGAGGGACTTGAGGGTTTAAAATGAATGACAGCTGAAACACCTGAGCCAGACTGAAGTTTGAGCCTTCTCTTTGCGTTAATTTTAGTCAAGAAAGATAGGGTGCTGAGGTTTTGCGGTGTGCAAACACCCCAGTAGCCTTTTGAGATGGAGTTTGTGCATGCAGGAAACTAAAAATAGGGCGCACATACACCTCTGAGCCAGCTGCCTCTTCGTTGCCTTTGGGACTGCTTTTGCATCTCCCCTCTATCTGCTTTCAGCCCTCTTGTTCTCCTCCTTTCTCTCTATTTTCCTACTTTTTTTTCAATCCTGAATTAGGTTCTTTGTGGCTGACCAGACCTGTACCTACATGAAAGACCTGAACTGGGACACTGTTTCCCCTCACGTTGTTCCTTTATACAACCTGATGAGAAACTGGAGCACTGAGGCTCAGGCCTGAAGACCCAAATCCATTTCTTTTAAAAGGACAACACAGTTTACATTCACTGTAAATAAAGAAAATCAATTGTTGAAGATTATATAAACATTGAAAAATATGTGTTTTATAAGGATAATACAAAATAAAATACTGATGTAGTCGTAACCCAAGTCTAGAAAGGGATCATGCACACCAAGGTGTGCTGAACCTGTGTATTTATTTTCTTGTTTTAAACTTCAAACCACATTTCCATCTTCAGTTCTGCAAAACCACATTTAAAACCCTTATTTATTTTTAACTCATTTAAGTTTCTTGATGTATTTAGTGTGTGACTGTTTCATCTGATTTGTTCTTATTTAATCACTTAATCATCTGCCAAAAAATTGCATTTACCCGGTTTCTGTTGAAATCTGATTATGAAAAACAGGAAATCTTCACTTTTGAGATTATCTTTAGATTAATTAATTGATAATCAAATTTCTGTTTGATCTATTGAAGTAGAAGTCAGCTTCTAGGAAGTCCAGCAGGTAGATAATCAACTCATCTCCGTAATATATAATGAAATGATTCTTTTCAACATCTTGAGAAATATTAGTATATCATTTTGAACTGTAAAGCTCAGTTAAAAAAAAAAGAAGAATTGATAAAGCTTTAAATTTAGCATTCCTAATGATGAGTATAAACATGTTATAGCCTTCTAACAGCCTGAGAACTTGATAACAGTTATCTGAGGGCACAGACTTGTTGAGGCTCCCAAACTTCTGGCACCGCTAAAATAACTTGTCTCAACAATCAGAAACCCTGAAGGTCTTTCCTCAGTGCTTAATTCAGTTAAGAAATGGCAGTCACTGGATGGATATCAGTTCAGGTGTGGTACACCTTATGGGGGGAGGACTAAATAAAACACTGTTTAATTGCAAGTTACTATTTCAGGAAGATTTTGAGGCTCTGCAGTGGTGGTACATTGTTCCACTGAGCAGGTATATCTGTATAGATGTCACCATCACGGAAGAGTTATCAATGTTTCATGCATCCTTGCCACAAATTTACGTCAAAATGTTTAGTTTAAGCAGAATTTGAAATATTAAGCTATGCCTTTGTAGAATCAGATGACCCATACGTTACTTGACCCTAATTGTGGCACCTCATGAAGACTCTTAACATGCAATTGTGAATACTTTTTCTTGCAAGCAATTCAGGTCCATTTCCAAAGCATTATAATTATCTGGAGGAGTTGTTATCTGTTTATTTTATATATGTATTTTACATTTATGTAGAATTAAAGCAAAATCAATGATCCGGTCATTAATTCTGACCAAATGTGTGCAACGCTGGTGTGGTGTTAGTTTGGGGACCACACTTTCCCAGTGAAGTATGACTTCTCTCAAGTTCATTACTGGTTGGTGGCATCAGGCCTCACACTGCTACTTCTGGGAGGGTCTTTACCTCTACTCAGCCCACTGGCAAGAATACCCCCCCAGGTCTGGGGATATAGGTCTTTTACTCTGAGAGCAAATACACTTTGGCCCAATCCCAATACACCCCCTACTTTTGCAGAAAAACTAGTTCATGCGTTTGTATCTTCTAGACTAGATTACTGTAATGTGTTGTTAGCAGGATGTCCAAGTAATTTGCTGAATAGGCTCCAGCTGATCCAAAATGCAGCAGCACGAGTACTGACAGGAATTAGCAGGAGAGACCCCGTCTCTCCAGTGTTAGCGTCGCTCCATTGGTTACCCGTAAAATTCAGAATCCAATTTAAAATTGTATTACTTGCGTACAAAGCCCAAAACGGCTTAGCTCCGCATTATTTGCAAGACCTGATAGTGCCTTATGTTCCTGTCAGAGCTCTCCGTTCTCAGAGTGCAGGTTTACTCGTAGTTCCTAGAGTATCCAAATGTAGATTTGGAGGGCGGGCGTTCTGCTATCAGGCACCATTACTATGGAACCAACTTCCAATCTGGGTTAAGGAGGCTGACACCACCTCCACCTTTAAAACTAAACTTAAAACATTTCTGTTTAGTAAAGCCTATAGTTAGTGTTTAGTAAACCTCTAGCTGGTATTGGTAAATCTCTAGGTAGTGTAAACTTTAGTGTGTCAGAGTCGCTCCTGTGGTTTCTTGTGCTGGCCCCCCCTTCTCCTCCCTTTTCTCTCTTTTGTCCATGTTGCAGCATCCTCTGCCGGACACCGGAACCTGTAGGTGGTCGTGGGTGGCTTGTAGCTTGCATTACGGAGCACAAGTCTTTCCCTGACCCTGCACCCCAACCTGGGACTTGCTGATTGGGCCGGAGCTTCGGGAGCTGCGTGCTGGCCTGCGGTCCCCACCCCTGGTCATCCCGTTGCTGGCCCCCCTTCCCCTCCCTTTTCTCTCTCTGCAGGTGGTCGTGGGTGGCTTGTAGCTTGCATTACGGAGCACAAGTCTTTCCCTGACCCTGCACCCCAACCTGGGACTTGCTGATTGGGCCGGAGCTTCGGGAGCTGCGTGCTGGCCTGCGGTCCCCACCCCTGGTCATCCCGTTGCTGCTTCCACCTGCCTGCTGTGCTGTTGCCGTCCCTGACCCACCAGTCTGGCCCTCGGCAGGAGGGTCCCCCCTTGTGAGCCTGGTCCTGCTCAAGGTTTCTTCCCTCCTAAAGGGGAGTTTTTCCTTGCCACTGTTTGGCTTAAGGTTTTTCTCCCACTAGGGGAGTTTTTACCTGCCATTGTTTATGTAATAACTGCTCGGGGGTCATGTTCTGGGTATGGGTCTCTGGAAAGCGTCTAGAGACAACTCTGTTGTATTAGACGCTATATAAATAAAATTGAATTGAATTGAATTGAATTGAATTGAATACTTTTCTTCACTAGCCCTACTTTCTTTCACTCGCCCTTCTTTTCTTCACTCCCCCTAAAAAAGAAGGGACAGATTTTAGGGCACTTGAAATCTTCCCAGGGGCCTGTCCCAATACCCCCCCTACCCCTCGTTTTCATCCCTACTCCTAATCAGGAAGCAGAGAGCCAAAAGCTGTTTTAATTTCAGCTGTAGCGCTGTTAATATGCCACTTTATTAAGTTTTAATATTTTTTCAGGCATAAAAGTAACCATTAAGATCCCCAACCTGGGCTCAGTTTATCCAAATAACGCCTGTTAAGAAATTTGATCCGATGTTTTCGGAGATGAGAAGAGCCACCGGCCACGGGGCGCAGCAGCAGCAGCTCACAGCCAGAGTACAGACGTGATCGCCCTGCGCCGTCGTCCCGGGGGAGAAACCTGTGCTCCCCTGAGAATTACCGCTGGCTGAAATAAATCATTTAGGAAGATAAATGTTGGTTTAATAGATGAAATCTAACAGTTGTAGCTACGCCTGTTAAGGAATTTGCTCCGAAAATTTCGTGATTTCTGTATGCCTGCCGGCTCCGGAGCTGATTTATGGTTCCGCGTTAAATCGACGCAGAGCCTACGGCGTAGGGTACGGCGTAGCTCGAAATATTGATTTTATTCACTAAAAAATAAGAAATGTCCGCCATGTTTTTTTTTTGGATTCAGTCCGCAAATGACGACGAAAAGCATTCTGGAAATTTTTTTTGTCCCTAGAAAACTAGTGTATCGCAAAACACTTGCTCCGTAGGGACAATTCATAGCCACTACCCCTCGTTTTCTCCACTCCCCCTAGGTTGAAAGAGGAATTGGGACACCACTACCCTCACGGGAACGTGCAAAATTTAGGGGTAGGGATGAAAACGAGGGCTAGGGGAGTATTGGGACAGGGCCTTTAAATCAGGACCATTTGTATTGTACTGGATACTACATAAACACATCCATCCATCCATTTTCTACACTCTGAATCCCAGCTAATTTCAGGCGAGAGGCAAACCCTGGACAGGTTGCCAGTCCATCTCAGGGCCACATATACAGACAGACAACCACGCATACTCACACTCACACCTACGGGCAATTTATAGTATGCATGTTTTTGGACTGTGGGAGGAACCCGGAGGGAACCCACACAGGCACGGGGAGAACATGCAAACTCCACACAGAAAGTCTCCCGCCGGGCCAGAGAGTCGAACCGGGAACCTTCTCGCTGTGAGGCAACAGTGCCACCAAGCCACCGTGCTGCTCTACATGAACTGAATTAACTCAGATGATATAACAACAGTAATGTAATATTTTCTGAACTTGTTGCAGCCAAACCTTCTCTTTACTTTCACTTTCAGCTTTTCAATCAGTGATTGTATCGAGAATCCACTATTGACTCGTGTCCGGGCTCTTGATCAATGATTCTCTTTTTGTTTTCCTCATCTTCACCCTCCTTGCTCTTTTCACTGGTTCTGCCAAGCCATTGATTTTGAAAATGCCATGTTAGCTTTATCTTATAACTTCACTGTTGCAGAGTAGGTTGTGAACTTTGACTGGCAGCTAGTAGGCGGTAATTTGTCTTTGTACCCGAGCAGCAAAGTTGCATAGTCCTGTTGCAGGTGATGCAGACCTGCTCAGGCTTTGATGGGATTGCAAATCTTCCTGTTAAGAGCTGATTTACCACTGAAATAATTTTAGAAAGATTATTTTAAGGTTGTAATGTTGCCTTTTGTTGCTTTAATTAGGGAGATACAGAAATAAACTGTTGTTTTTTTTTTGCTTGAATTCTGCAATGCATCAGTTCAGAAGTGAAGCAGCATAAAACACAAAGATGAGCCTCTCTTTCATTAAGGACAAAAAAATCAAGCAGGGCTGTATGCATGTATGATCCACAGCCTATGAATAAGAAAAGCATTGGCCTGTTTGTCGTCCCTCAAGACTCTGTGAACAGGAAAATTCTTTTTCACAAAGTAAATGCAGTAACATGATTGTTATGGCCTGCCGTCTGTGTGCGGATGATGAAAGTAATTCACATCTGAAATGACTGGCTGGGCTTCTTTCACTCATCTCCCTTGGAACAAACCCCCTCAATCACACCCTTTGATGTGCTTTTGTGTATGTCTAATTTCCATTCAGTAGGCAGATACACATGTCAAATGCTTTGCTTGGTGGCACTTTTGCAGAAAGACTGAGAGCATTCAAAAAAAAGGCTGTGTAACCTCCTGATTTCTCTTTCTGTGCCTTGATGCCATTTATGCCAATTTGTAGCAAAAACACATCTGTATCCAGCTCTGAAATTATGGAATATGGATATGCAACAAAACAGTTGAAGATTCGAGGAAAATTAAAACTTACGGCTAAAATGTGATGAAATTTACATTAAAAACATTGAAGCACACATCAAGTCTTAGTTTCTTCTGAGCCTCAATACACCACTGATAAAAACTGTGTCCGCAGTGTTTAAGGTGATACAGAATACCATCTAGGCCAGATCACGACTCTTGTTAAACCATGGGTGAAATTCGTATGGCGGACAAAACCAAGAAATGTCACCAGTTCCCTGGAGGTGTTTAAGCCTTTGCTCAAGGCTGTCTCTCCCTCTCTCTCGCCTGCTCTCTCTCGCTGTCTCTCACTCACACACACATGCAGACATACAGCTTCAGCTGAATACTGTTGTCATTTTCATTTTTGATGTTTTTCATCCTTTTTAGCAACATTGCTAGATTATGTTGCATGAGTCTGAACCTTGGCTTACTAAACATCCAAATTATTTCACAGCAAAATATCAGTAAATTTCAGCACAAGGAACAGCACTTTACTGATAGCTCAAATTACACCCACTGTCATTTTAAAAATATATTACGGCACATTGGTTGAAAGTATATGTTAATTGGAGAAGTGTAGGTTTCATGTAATTTTACACTCGATTTGTTAGTGTATTGCCTTACCTTTGCTTTTCAGTTTTAATTAATCCTTACAAAAAAAGACTATGTAAGAAGTTGCTGTAGTGTTATTGCCTTGTAGGTAGTGTGCTTTAAAAGTTTGAACAGTGTGGCACCACCTTATTTATGCAAGGGTTTAAACTTTGTCCTGTCAGAGCTCTGAGATCAACCGATCCACTGCTCCTGACAATTTCAAAGTCCAAATTAAAAAGCAGAAACGAGAGTGTTTTCTGTTGTTACTCCAAAATTGTGAGAAAATCTACCTTTTGGTATCAGATCTGCTCAGACAACTGATCATTTAAAATTTTTGTTGAAAACATACCTGGTTTTCCTTCAACCTAGGCATGACAATTTGGCTTTTATTTTATATGGGTTAGGTTTATATATATATATATATATATATATTCTTTCATTGTAGTATTGCTGTTCTTACAATTTTAGTAGAAATTGTTGTTTTCTCTGTTTTTATGCTTTAATTTTTTTAATTAAATATATTTGCCTTTTTTACTTGATTTAGGGGTTTTTGATTTGTTTTAGCCTATACAGCACTTTAGACAACTGAAGTTCTTTTCAAAAGTGCTATATACATTTGACTTCAGGAAATCTTACCACTCTCCACAGTCCACTATTCCACTGGCTCTTGGTGGCTCCCAAAATCTAAATTAGATCACCAACGCTCTCCTTCCGACTTATGACAGCACCTCCCCCCAGCTTTTTAAACTTCATATAGTTGTGCTAATTGCGATTCCTATGCAAAAGGTAGTCTCAATCCAGATGGTTGTCATTTGCGCTTCCATGAGCTGCCACATGCTACTAGAGCACTAGAGGTGTCTCTTTGTATCTTCCAGAAACTTTAGAGGACATATTATTTTTGAAATCTTTTTGAAACACCCACGCATGCCTAACCTCCACCTGCTTTGCATTTCTGTACCTATTCTGCTTGTGCTGTCAATGGATGGAGCATTCATCGTCTGTTCACTTACTTTAAAGAAAAATGTCTGCTAAATGACTAAATGAATAGTAAATGCAATGAATTCCTGATTATGGCCAGACTCATCATCACTGTGGTGTCTCAAACCAGTGTAAAGAAAATATTTCTTGACGTTGGTTTGCTAAACATGTTCATTTCTGCTTCTCGAGTCATTTCACTGTTCCAAATCTGTTCATGTGGATTGTCGTCAGTTTAGCAAATCAGCTGTTAAGATGACATGAATGTCAACTCAAGCTGCGCAACCTCAACTGTAAAAATGATGCAACAACTGTTTAATTTAGGCTGCAGAAGTGAAACTGTGAAGTAAAAACAAAAAGGTTGTTTTTCATTCTGTTAAATTACAGTAATTTGATTATTTCTTCCAGGCATTTTAATCCAGGCAATGAATGCTTAACTGTAATTTGAATAAAATGATATTGTTATAAACCCAGGGTAAATTAACAGCAATACGCTGCAGTGTGAGGTTTCCGTCCTTTTGTATGATAGCCTTGTCTCTGTTTCTTGATAAGCTCTGATCTTTTCCGCTTTTTCAGTTTTCTTTACTTTAAGTTAATCACAGAGCCGACTTGTCCGGCATCCAAACCGTGGGTTTATCTCACACAGACAGACGCACACTTACTGGGGCAGCTCAGTGTCACCCATCGCCGGCACCCTGCACTGCCTTTCAGTCAGAAAAACTAAGGCAAATGATAGACAGCACTGCGGTAGAGATTTAATCAGTGTTAGTTTTGAGGCTAAGCCGTGGTTCAGCTATGTAAGAAGCTTGCAGGTTAAAACCAACTGTAAGCTCTGTGGCTGTGGACTTTGATAGCCGACAGACAAGCCTTCTTTATGTGGGTAACTAATTAACCGCACCCTTCTTTACAAATCAATCATGCTTTGGAGTAGACGCATGACTTTGATTTCATACCACAATCAAAATCAAACCCAATTACCCAGGCTTTCAGATTCTGCTGGATTATTTTTCAGTTTGTTGCCATGGCAGTTAAATTCGTCCCACAGTGGTGTTTCCAGAGAGCGATGAAGGATTATATGGTGATGTCAGACATCTGGGTAAAATCCCTCTCCAGCTCATTTCAGCCATTTGTCATGTAGTTGGATGACAGATGACAGCCTGCCACTTTCAGAGGACGTCAGCGCTCTGCAGTTCATGATGAGTTTCAAACTCATGCTTATATTATATACTTCAACTCCATTTCCTGTTTTATGACGTTTATGCTTCCCTTCCCTCCCCCCGTGGGGTAATATGGCCTTTGAGGTAAATATCATTTGTTTTGTGGCTTTCGAATGATGGCTAAATAATGGCCTGAAGTATGTGGCTAAATGAGAGTCTGAGGTCTGGGATGGGAGTAATCTCGCCTTTCTTTCTGAGCCGTGGCACAGGCCGATGGAGATTAATGAGCGTGCAAGGGTCTTCACACTTTCACTGCTTCAAGAGAAAAAGCATCTGCTCGGCTTTGTGTTGTTTACACTTTTATAACCACCACCAGCCATTTTCTGGCCCTGCACAGTTTCCAAGTGTCGAGTGAGCTATAATCAGGATTATAAAAATATTCACACCATGAGCATAAGCCTTCCTCTCGTTTTAGCACCTCATTGGATACCCCAACCAAAAAAAGAGACGAACTATTGATTTATATAGGCCACATAAATATAGCCTATATATAAATATATAGGCTATAGCATAAACTCATATCATTTAAAACTTGTCAATGATGGAAAAAAACAAGACTGTTTCTAGTCGGCCCCAAATTGAAATGTTTGAAGTCTGAATTTACAGTCAGCCATTCATCACCCACTCCATTTATGTTTTCTGTCTAGAAATGTTGCTTAAACCAAAAAGAATATTGTGAAAAAGTAACTTGGTGGTTAAATGAAGCTTACTTTTATTTCACTGGAACCAAGATAAGAACTTGACTTCACTGGTGTTACACTGTACTTTTCTGTTGTTTGCTTTAACCTCAGAGTTATTATTATCTGACACTAGAAACAATCTATTTTAGTTCAGCCTGTTTTGGAAAAACACTTGAATATTCATGTGCACAATGCAGTCGCTGAATTTTGAGGTCTGATTTGCCTGGAAGTAAACTGTGCGGTGCAGTATGTTTGGTGCACTGCTGATAATCGCGGTGCAATGGTAGCAGGTCAAATGATGTGGATGCAACAAGCCCACCATCTGTGTGCAAAGTTTAATCCTTGCACGGATTAGTCTGGTACTGCACTGGTAATACGAGTGATTTCTTATGTGCATAGTATGCTTCGTTTTGTGGAAATAAAGCATAAAACCCCCCCAAAAAAACACCCACACTCATCCTGCAGCCCTGAAATGAAAGGTTAGTGGTCTTGGTAGATAACACTTGCTGAGAGAAGAGTGGGATTTAATGTGAGTTAATTTTGCATTAATACATGGCTTCTGCTGTAACATGCTGAAACCCCCATCCCCTAAAAACAACAGATTACCTCTCAAAATAGACTGGATTACACTGTAGGAGAAAAAATATATTCTTGGCTATTAGTTTTTTGTCCTTTTTCTTTTATCTCCTTCTATCTATGAGGATTCATTCACTCAACTATGTATATGTATATATACACCATAATAAATGTGTGTGTGTGTATCAGTTCTCTGCTCACACAACCCATGTAAATAATTTTTTTTCTAATTAAAACTAAAACCGCTCCATCACCTCAGAGTCACATTTAATACTCAGATTATTTTCCTTACACATTAATAGCTTTGTAATGAATTCAGAGAGGGGTTTCTCCCTAGGCCCTTGTTAAAAGGCATGAGAGGAATGAACAGCGTCAACACAGTCTTTATCTTGCTTATATACTGAAAAAAGGGAACACATAAAGAATCTGGCTCTGAAGCTATTTGAGGATGTTTTATAAAGCAACAACACCTCGAGCTATGGTCGGGGCATTCACTTCTAATTGCACAGCACTGGGAAAATGTTGGTAGTAATTAAGACAATGTTCCCCTGCTGATTATTTAATTGGCTGACACATCAGCTGAATACAGCACATTTTGGCTGTGCAAAATCTGGTTAAAAAGATAAGTGTTTTATAACTTCCCAGTCAAAATTTGTCATGAAAGTCATGAAAAAACTTCTCTTCATTAACAGACCATAGGCTGTATATAAGGTGAGTTGGTTTGTCTCTATTCTCCCATAACATCAAAACGGTTTACCTTTCCCGCTATGTTCATTGTACGACATCAAACCTCTCAGACAATCAGTGATTATTCCCCAGATTTATGATGCAGGGTCTTTCCAACAGGATTTTATCCCCTTCAGCACACACTGTACACTCATGCCTTGATTTGTAACAGCCCTTGCCTTGTGGCCCACTCCACGCTTTGCTGCTTTGCACTGTAGTATAGTAGTAATGCTGATACTTAGCCCTTGTAGGTGATTTATGAGCAGTGGTATTTCCGGTCAGAACATCTTAATTGAGCCTGAACATACTGCAGAGCAGTCCTTGAGAAAAGGATAAGGTAATGAGGGGGAAAATGACAGTTGGATGACACCTCAGCTGTAAATCAGTCTCCTTACATCTGCCAAGAACTCAAAAAGAACTCACCTGGTACATCTTTTCAAAACCTAAGCAGATTCAAGATCACTTGCATGACTTCTAAAAAAGTGAAATGTCTATCTATTCTTTCCTCCAAATATATTCACCCGCTCATTTACTCCCAGACAAAAAAGGGACCAAGCCTGAGTTTGATGGCACTTTGAAATTTAGGAGCTTTGCAGCTAGATTCAGCACTTTGTTAGGAGCTGCACAGGGGGCTGAACAAGTCTCACGGTGTATCACTATATTCAAGTGTGTCCAGACAGAAAATAGAGATGTAATGTTGCTGTACTGCTGACAGTGGTAATCTGAAGACCTTAGTGATTGTCGGACTTCAATGGTGGCGCCAGAATAAAGAGCTGAGGGGGGAGACGGGGCGCCGATGAAGTGCAAAAGTAGACTAAGCCTGCTGAAGTAAGCATTATTGACTGACACCTGTCACTGCAGTGCATGTGCATGTGCATGCATGTATGTGCATTTGTGCTTTAAGGGCTAAATTCACAGGAGACTCTTTAGTCTCTGGCCTGCATTCATAAATAATTAAACATACTATGCCTCACCACGTAATATACTTATATATATATATATATATATATATATATATATATATATATATATATATATATATATATATATATATATATATATATATATATTGTTTCAATGTTCTTCCTAGCAAAACAAATGGGCAGTAACAGTAAAAACTGTAAGTCTTACAGACACCAAATATGGTGCACAGATTCCTGGTCCGGGTCAACACCTCATCTGTACTGCTGTAGAGTCAAACAGAAATAAAGTCAGGAAGGAGCTACCAGTGATGGACTTGCAATGAAAAGAAAAAAATACATATTTATATCTCAATATTAAGACATGAAAGTGGACGCTGGCACTAAGTTCTGACACGTAGTCAGATATTTCAGGGGACAACTACTTACTTTAAGACTAAAGTGAGCAGTTTGATTGCTTGTACTGCAACATTATACTCTTTGTCAAGAGTCATGGAAACTATCATCCTCTGGAAGGACACCAAATGTCATGTTGTTCTGTCCACAAGGGAAGCTACAACTGACAGACGCCAATATCTGTGGACTAAAAACAAACTGAGATAAAAGTGTTCATTTTGGTATAATTATACAAGGCTTGAGTTGTAGGCAGTACCAAAACTGTTTCTGGCTTGAGTCAGTCTGCGTGGGTTGATGCTGAGCTGCTTGGACCCTGATGATCACTGCTTGTGACTATATTTTGTATTTTGTATTTTATTTTCACTAACTCTTACTAGATGGAAGACAAATTATTAAAATAGTCCATATTATTCTCATTTGAAGGTAAATTATTTTATTTAGTTTCTTATTATATAACATGTTTAAAAAATATTTTATTCAATGTAAATTCCTGAAGCAAGTATTGTCACCTTATGTCTGATATGCAGTGATCAGGTGGGGCATTTTTCTTTTTTATTCCTCATCCCTCACTCCAAAGAGAGGGTGGGGATTTTCTTCATGTCGACTGGCTCTAATTTCAAAGACAACACTGCAGGTCAGATGATTTTATAAGATTTGACTCACGTCTGGTGCCTGTGAAGGAGGCAGGGAAGGCTTGTGTCATATGAGCTGTTTGTGGCTGTTTATTGCACACGAGCAAGTCAGGTGCAAGTGCATGTTGATCAAATTCAATTCACTTTATTTGTATGGTGCATATCTAAAACAAAACCAATGCAAAGGCAAGCAAATACAGCTTGTTATGAATTAATTCATAATCGTCATAGTTCAATTCAGTTAATCTTTTACAGTCTCTGTTAATACTGCTCCAAAAGGCACGGACACAACTGGGTAAAGTGTCTGGAAAGCCATATACTTTTCTGTCTTTGTTTCAGACTCATTTTTTGCTTTTTGTATAGATGTAAATGAAACTTAAAATCTTGAGTACATGTGAATCTCACAGGAACTGTTAAAGTTAAAAAAGAAGAAAAAAAGCCAATCTATGGACACATTCCTGCTAAAACTCAAACATAACCAAAGAGCAGCATCCAAAAGACAAAATAAAAACAACATTTACTATATTGTGCAGAACTCCTTGGGCTTTTGTTTTCTGAGTTGACCTTGAAGGTATCTCACTGAAACTCCACTCTACTTACTGATCCCTTTCACCCGTGTTGTTCCCTGTAAGCAGCAGTCTCACCTCTCCCCACTTCCACATTGTCAGTATTGTTACCCTGTTTGTAGCCACCACTTTGTGCATGAACATTCCTGGTTTTTCCTGCCTGTTACTCCTTGTTAGATAGCCTTTATGGCTCCTGTGCTTTCCAGTTTTGTTTTTGGACCAGGTTTGGATTGTGGATTGAACTAGTTTTTGGTATAATTTCTTTTTCCTTAGTTGGAGGAAAGCCGGACCTTGACGGCTGCCTTTCTGAAATTTCTGGAAGAAGTTGCCCCAGAACCACTGCAGATCTCCTTACATTCTTTATTTGTTGTCCAGTGGATCCGATGCTTGCTGCTAACCACCCGAGGAGCCCATGTAGTGTATTTCCAGAGACTGGGTCACCCGAACCTTCTTCTGCTGCCCTCAAACATCTGTTTCGACCAAACCTGAATAAGTTATTTTTCTTGCCATATCATGACAGTCCATCTTTCTGTGGGTCCAGCGTTGCTGGTACATTACAATTACTGTATAGCTTGACTATTTGGCCAATGAAAAAAAGAAGTTGCAATCAAACTAAAGTCCTTACCATATTCCTTAACGTGCCAACCTGAAACATGTAGCCTATAGGCTATTGTGTTCATCTTTCTACACCTTTTATTTTTATACAATATTTCACATTTTTAGACCACTTAGCATTATTGACATTTTCCTACATAAACTGACCCAAATCTGGTTGATTTGGGATCTGCAACATAAAGACTGTAGTAGACAATCCGTCCTATGATGTTACCCATTGGTTCTCTAAAGAGTGAGTTTGAAGCTTATTCCTCATACTGTAGAGCAGCGTTCTTCATTCCCAGTCCTCACACCCCTGCTCTACATGTTTTAGATGTTTCCCTCAGTGGTGGACAGTAACGGAGTAAATTTACTTGAGTACTGTACTTAAGTACATATCCAGAGGATTTGTACTTTACTTGAGTATTAGATTTCTTTGGTACTTATTACTCTTACTTGAATACATTTCCAAGACAAATATTTTACTTTTACTCGAGTAAATTTCTAGGAAGGCTGAAAAGTACTCGTTACTTTCAGGTCTGCTCTTTTTTCTTCTTCCCTAAAATCCTATTGGACACAAGCTGTTTTTGTCAAAGGAGGAGACCTATCACAGTGCACGCTCTCCACTGGGATGTACGTAAAGCGGAAATACGTCAAGCCTCCTCAAAACGATACCGCCAAAGTAACCTGCGTTTGTCAAGACAGAGCCGCAACAATTAATTTAGAAAAAATATAGTAATTTACTGCTGTGGAAAATAAGAAATTTACTCTTACTCTTACTCTTACTTTTACTTAAAGTAAATTTAAAAGCATTTACTTTTGGATACTTAAGTACCTTTAAAAGCAAGTACTTTTCTACTCTTACTCGAGTAATATTTTGACTGAGCTACTTTTACTTGTAACGGAGTCAATTTTGACCAGTAGTATTTGTACTCTTACTCAAGTACTGGGGTCGAGTACTCTGTCTACCTCTGGTTTCCCTGCACCAACACACCTGCTTCTAATTAACAGTCCTCATCAGCCTTTCACCAAGGTCTGCACAACTCTGTTGATGACACAGCTGCTTGTATCACGGTGTGCCTAAGCAGGGCAGCATCTCAAACATGCAGGACAGGGATTGGACCAGGATTGAGAACCACTGCTGTAGAGTGCCATGTCACTAGGCTAACAGGCCTAGATGGCATCTGAAACACACCCACTTTGAGTTACCGCAAATCAAATCTGTCACTATATCCTCATTTCTGATGTCACTGAAACTACATTTGAAAGTAATTTGAGCAATGTCAGAGTTAAAACGAGGATGGGCAAAAAGTCCAATCGAGCAGGACCTTCGAGCCGACACTAAATCATGCCAGCCTTGCAGTCCCCCTGGGCTTTTTTCACAGCTGGCTCCCAGCTGGTCGTCACTACAAATGAAAAGAGAATTATAGTTTTTTTTCTTCTATGTCTTGTGTGTGTGCTAAAATCAATAGTATTTTCCCAGAGGTTGGTCCTCATTTATCTTGAATAATCTCTTCATTAAAGTGTTATTCCAAAGAACGTTTTCATAGCGGAGGTCATTTTTCAATCAGCTAATTTTCCAGATGAATGTGGACACTGCTTTTACAAAGGGATATACAGGTTCTCAATTTCAGATATGATTGTTCAAGATTGTACATGAAGGAGTTCATCTTCAAGCTGCAACATGGTGGCACCCGGAAACCTTAGAAACGTTACTTAAGACTATCAAAGCCTGGCTATTTAACAATAAAACTCATGGGGGACTTGAAAACATTGTCTCCTTTTGTCAGTCTGATTAGTCTTGCCTTTAAGGTTTACTTTTTTCCTTCCAGAGTGTTTAAATTAAAGTCTTTAAATCCAGACTTTAAGGACTAAAATGTGTAGTAACCAGTAGCAAATGAATGTCTGGGTGTATGTTTCACAGGTACTTACATAACAACTGATAAAGGCGAAGTACGAATTAGATTAAAGCAGAGTGAGTGCTGCATGAAGTGCACTTACGGTATAGGTAGCTGTTACACCTCATCGTCATTAGCATTTTTTCCTTCTTTTTTTTAACTCCTATTAAAACAGTTTTTTTTCCTCCTCGTTCACGCAGGGATGTATCGCATGTCAGAGAGTCACTCCCAGTGATGGCATCTGCCTTTATTTTGTCACTTCTCCAGATGGATTCATTTGAAATGAAATCCATTGGTATCACCATACATTTCACTAAAAGAGAAAAGTGATGCAAAACAGATTCATGATGCTAGAATATAAAAGTTTTATGGTGACTCTCCATTTTTAAGAAATAATTCATAATATGCAAGTCTTCTGGGCTTACGAGAAATTGCTCAATTTCCAGAGAGAACAAGAGCATTTGATCAATATCTGACCTTTTCATGAGTACACTGCTTTCACCATGATATAGGTAAATTTAAAAAAAAAAATCGAGATCTTAGACATCTCAGTTAGTCAAAAACATTTCCGTTCGCTTCCCAAGTGCTCTAAAGACTCTAAACTTTAGAGTCTAAAGTTAGATGAGTGAGTAGAAAGACATGTTAGTCCTGGATATTTATGAAGCTACCGTACATTGCGAAACAAGACCTCCCCCAGTAAGCTCTTCAGAAGAAGCAGATAAATTGCATAATTTATCTCAATCTTTTTTTAAATTTCAAGCTCATCAGAAGTGATCCTCAACCTGCTGTAAAGTTATAGTTCACAAAACCTTTCATGTTGCAGTAATTCTTTCAATTATTACCTGGGATCTACTGTAATAAAGTAAATAATAGCCATCTCCAAACCTCACACAATGCAGTCTAATCTATACAGTCACTGAATGAAAAGGGAAATCCTGATTTCATGTCACTATTTTGTTACTTCATGTCTGAGAAACATTTTTTTTCCAGTCACCTAATATCAGATAATCAGGGTAATGATTAGAGATTTTCGAAGGCTGCATTCACGCTGACTAACATTATAGAAAGCGAGACCTGCAGGTAAAACTGCCAGATAACTGGGGGCACTGAAACTTTTTGATTGAAGATTTAATGTTAGCCTCCATCCTTGTGGAGGATGATGGGTATCGACCGTCCATAAAGACTACAGGACCTGAGCTATTGATCTGAAAGGAAAGCAGGGTGGTAAAACGGATGTGTTCGGGTGGTTCTAGATCAGCAGGGTCGCCTGGATCAGGCGACGACTGCACGGTGATGTTGTGTATATTTCATATGTAATTGATTTTCATCTGGGGTATTAGGATTCAAGGTGCAAGGTGAAATGTCACCCTAGGCAGATTTAGTTATCCAAGACCGGCGAAAAGGGGATTGGATTTCAAACTGAGCAGTTTCATGCTATGTTCCTGTTGGATGGTGGCAGACAGGAGGAGATATCCAGCTACAAACTGGAAATGAGGAAGAGGATTCTTGATTTCCTTCAATTAATGAATATAGTTTTTTAAAAGTCACTCTCTCCTATAATATTGGATTTTTCCATGTATGTAAGTATGTATATATATACACACACATTGAAACCCAACATCACCAGTTCACACATCATCTCTCTCTCTCTCTCTCTGTGTATGTATGTATATATATATATATACATACATATACATATACATATATATATATATATATATATATAGATGTAAACATTGAAACACAGTAGATGTTTTTTTACCCCAGGATTATAGGCTGCAGTTTGCATATACAGTATGTCAGCTCAAAGCAGCGAGGGATGTACCATATGTCTTACAATCATTTGGTTATTGTTCTATACACTTCTGCATATGGAACAAAAATCCACATCCCTGACACAGCTTTTTCCTTGGAACTTGTGTTGGAGGACACTTGCGGCCCCTAGAGAGAAGCAGGTCTTCATCTATCATCACACGAGCTGCTTTTGGGGTTGCAGTGATACAGTGCCCGATCTGAAGTCCTTATGGATGCAATGTGGGCACATGCAGAAGCCTGTTAGCTAAAAATAGTGCTCTCTGTGCTATGGCTACCTTCCTTTTTTCCTTGACACTCTCTTAAGAGGAGGAAAAACAGTCTTAAATGAATTGATGGGTGTACTAGCTGGGTACAGAACACCACATTTTTTTTTGAAAATCAACCTAACATCTATTTATAAAACATGAATAACACACATCCAACTGAAGAAGCGTGAAGAAATAGTGCCATAAAAAGAAAATGTTACATTAATGACTTAAGACATAAGTCACAAACACTAACTCTTTAGCATTAGACTGTAGTGAGATTTATGTGATTATGTAATTGATTGCAAATTTTATATTATGCTAAGGAGCGGAGTCAACACAAGATTTAAAATGAGTTTTTGTAAGCGAGTTGCTTTGCATGATAAAACGATAATACTAAGCAAGCGCTAATGAAAAAAATATAATATGTGGTGTTACACAAAATCCCTACACGAGACAGAAACAGCTGTGTAGGGAAAATAAAGCCTGGTGCAGCAGAGCTACCCCCACCAACATTATCCAGGGCTGCTGAAAGCTTGAGAAGTGGGTGATCCTCATGTAAAATTAAAGTCATTTACAGGCAAAAATTTGACAGTGGACAGGACCTTCCAGATGTCAAAATATTTCGGCAAAAAGCAGAAAGAGACAAATAATACTGCGGACTGGAAGTGCACTGACACATCAAAGAAACTGAACTGCATACGAGCGACACAAATGTCCGGCAGTGACATAAACTACGCCAGTGTTCTGAGAAGTGGCAGCAGGTGCTCTGGACTGATGAGCTGAAAATTAAAATACTCCAGTGTGACAGCAGGCATTTTGCATTAGGAGAACAGGAGCGCAGAAAAAGAATGAAGGCAAAAGTAACCTGGGGTGGTGGGGTGTGGTTTCGACACAGCTGTAGCGGGAGATGAGTTCAGGTGATTTCGGCAGCAGAGAATGGAGCAGGTGCGTCCACACTGCTAATAATCACCATCTCCTTTTAAAACGGTAGCAGCTGGGACCAGGGGCAGACTGAAACCTGAGGCTGCTATGGTCTATTTGCATATAATCATGAGCTGGATATGGTACCCTTGGTAGCTGAACCCTGTTACAGTGGTCTCTAGGAGACGTTGGGCTGCTTTTCTTGCTTCTCTCCTGAGAAAACTCTGAAAGCTCAAGCAGGTTTTTGTTCATCACTTCAGTACCTGACTGGTTCCAATGTCATAAGACGCCAAACATTAAAGCCCCTCACTCAACCACATTACCAAAGAAACAACATATCTCTTGTAAAGTTGCTAATATATGGGGTGGAGGGCACAGGGGCACTTCAGAGCCCCAGCTGAAATCTGACTGGTTCCCTGAAGTGGCCGTGTTTTGTTAATCCTCTGTCCTTTGTCTGAGAATGACAAATAATAGGTGGTGTGGTTGCATGCCCTAACATTTAGTGACACTAATACACCAAATAGGAATGCCCACCGTCAATACACCTGACGGATGAAGAAGCGGTTCGCGTGATACCTACAGTATAGACTGTAAATTTTACTTGACAGTGACTACGTTTACATGCAGTCAAAATTCGGGTTATTGCTAATATTCCGGTTACTGAAACATTCGGAATATTCTGTTTACATGCGTGAGCAAACAGGGTTATCCCACGTGGTAATTAATCATTCGGGATATCTTCGCGCAACTTTTCGCTCACCTTCTTGTAAATCTCGCTATCCCCGTACTTTCTACCGTCTACAAATGCCAAAATGTTCATATCCTTCATTACATTTATGAAGTGATTAGTCTCCTCCTCACTCCAAAAGTGTGGCGTGGTCCCGCGTTTCTCCCTGTTTAGAAGAACTTCCTGGACTCAAAAGACCAGGATTCCTTGCGAACAGAGCATGCGCAGAAAACAAATGCATGTTCCGTTTGATCGGGATATTCCGTTTGGCGTTTATATGACCGAATATTCAGGTTTTAAAAGGAGTAACCCAGGGGTAATATTCGAGTTTTTAAAAACATGCCCAGAATATGAGCAAATTCCGGTTATTCAAAGGGGTTATTGGTGTTTACATGGCAGTGCAAATTCGGGTTATTGCCAATATTCTGGTTTTAAAAGGGTTATTGAGTGCATGTAAACGCAGTCACTGATGTCACCCATAGGTTTTCTAAAGAGTGGTTTTGAAACCTCTTTTTCCTTGTACTGCACCAAGTTGTAAAAGCGGTGAACAAACAAGCCTGGGAAGCTAACTGGAGCTCACCCACGTCATGTCAATCAAGCCTCGTAGCCGTGGCCACCACCTCCTGGAGCTCCCAGCGAATGTTTGCAACTGAATACATGATTTCAGATGTCATTCCTGAGGAGAGATCAAAAATGACCACTGTGTTTAGCCATTGCTGGGCTAGTACAAACAACTGATTGCTTCGATAAGCTTCTCAGCATGGCAGTGAATGATAGGGAAGTGATAATGGTGATAATGATTTTCCCCTTCCCCTGGATGGGAAGTCTACCTCTGAAGAACAAAATCACTATGTTCATTTCTGCAGCAAATTTGAACTTTTTAACATGGAGGTTTTTGGTCCAGCCTCTAGTGGTCATTCAAGGAACTGCAATTTTTGTTGCTTCCTGGTTGGCCTCAATTTGGAAGCGGTTAGATTTTTGCCACTTGATGCTAAAAGGCAAAAAGGACTAGAAATGTCTCTACATTTGCCTAATTTATGAAAACGAATTAATGTATTCCAGAGTTTGTTCGTAGGTCACAAATCCCTATGTTGGTTGTCATTAATGTGTGAAAAAACATTTACTCTCTGTTGACACTCAGATCAAGTTGGACAAACATTACATTAAGGCTATGCTCCAAATGGCATACGGTACTTCTGTGAATACACACAAATGCAGTGTACTTACATGACCCAATGTGTGAGTGATGTTCCAAAGTATAAGAAGCGTTGGGCTCCAGGGCTTCAACTGGTAATTTGGCACCTTGGACTCACCTTGGGACCAGTGGAGCTGACACCATTTGATTTTTTTTTTTAGCACCCTCCATGCTATATTAGTGGAGAAGTGCCCAGTTGGTTCATTTATTTTAAATGACAGAAAAATGACCCATTCACATCTCCTTCAATGTAAGCCACCTCCTGCTGCTCTGTCCTTATAAAGGTCCCTCTGAGCCAGTTGACAGAGTTCAAAAGTGGACGGACAAAGGGAGAGTACAGGAAAGGTGACGGAGAATATGCACATAAAAAAAGAGAGGTTTGCAATGTGCAGATTACTCACAGTTTCCCAGCAGCCTTGACATCTGTGCTAGCATACAGCAAGGGAGGACAGCATACAGATGCAGGGCTGTTAGGGGAAGAAATGGAAGGAGATTTTTGGAGGAGGCAGGGAAGATTTTTCAGGTTTAATTATTGTTTAATTCCATTAAAATAAATGATTGTCTTTAATGAGGTCATGAGATACTACCATCAGCTGCTGAAGGTCACCCAGACATGCAATACGGAATAGTGTGGCATAGACTGTTCAGCATTTTTATGATATGATATATCATATCCTGAAATTAACATGCTGATACTGGGTGTTTCCTTGATAAAGATCCACTAATAAAGCTCAGTTAAAAAAATAACTGTATTCAATGTAACTACTAGTAAGAGTATTACAGTTATGTAAGTAGTGCACATCACAGCACCAGAACATGTTGCTCAACTCTGTTCAGGGCCTGTATAACCCCACTGACAAGACGAGTATTTGACATTATTAATTTGATTATTCTTACCACATACTTGAAAGTAAACATAGTACTTTGTAGCCTGTTGTTGAAAATTATATCCTGTTTTAATTTCAATAAAGGGAACTGATCAAAGGTATGTATTTTAGCACAAGAGTCATAAACTGATCCTATTTTACTGTCTGTCAAGGAAAATGCTTTCGTCATGTCAATTTTATGCTATATGAAAGTGTGTTCCTCTCTGTTCCGATTATGTGATGTGTAATGCATTATTTATACAACGCCTCTGAACATTAACAATATTATATCAAGTTAATCTATACACCGAGTTATTTTTATTACCAGTTCATAGTATATGTGCCGGCAACATGGCACTGATTAGTATGAGAAGAAGGAGGCTTCAGAAACTGTGGGTGATGTAGAGGGTTTGTGCTGTTTTTCCTATACAGTCTATCAGGGGTCTTGTATTCAGATGTCTCAGCACTTCATTGTGTCATGAACTTTCTCATGATATGCTGCCCTTATTTGGTCAGGACTGCTATCATTACAAAGTGTGCTGGTTTTATATTAAGATCAGGGGTACGATAATGGTATATTCCTCGGATTTGGATCAATGCATGGTAAATAGGCTCATGATAAAGTTAAGGCTAGATTCATGTGTCTGTGGTTGTTGTAGTTCAAGGGTATGGTAAGGCTGTGTTTTATGTACATATTGCAGTTCGTGTGACTGCATATAATAATAGAGTTGCTGTCAGAGCCTCTCAGAGGGCTTTTCCTGAAGCATTCACATCACTCATGCTTCAAATTCCCACTGTGGAGAAGTCTTTGAGAGATAATATCTGAAGGTCACAAGAGGGGTCCTCGTCACATAGAATTATAACCAGTTTATTTGCCTTTTTTTGTACATTTACAATCAAGGATTAGATCAAGATCCATTGTCATTATATAGTACCTACACAGAATCATCTAACCAACACATACTGACAACATTTGACAAAAACGTCTACAATGGCAAACCGATCCAGGCAGTGCTTCCCTCAATAGATTAGTTTTACTCATGACAACATTTATACCCATCAGACAACTTGTGATTGGAAACTTTGTTTTATATTGCTCAATTATGCTAAGGGTGAAATGACATGCAGTTACCAAAGCGTAGTCATGTGTTAACAGTGAAGTATAGTGATATTCCATTTCTAATTCACAGCAGCGTTTGTGTACATCCATTTTAAAAACAACGATCGTGGGCGACTGCACGTACAGTATGTGATAGGTAGGTGAACTGAAATAACATTTCCCCTGAGGTTTCTTTGTTGACAGCAATTGTTTAACCTGTTGTGTTCCTGTCTCCCAGCTTTCTAAAGAAAGAGGTCAGCTTGACATAAGCCTCAGTCTGATTTATACATGTGCATATAATACACGACACTGTGCAAATGTTACAAATCAATAACCCACACTGCCTTGTAGTGAGCGTTGTTCACTATTCATCCTGACAGGACAGTCTTTTTCTTTTTTTCTGTTACAGTATGTGTCTTGGAGGGTGCGGTGCATTGTCAGTCCAGTTTGATGCTCTTTAATACTACAATACCATATTCCTTTATTACTCTTTTCTTTTCTCTTCTTCATGCTGATATTTAGAGGCGGTACTTTCTTAGCAGATCCGACTGCCACATGTACTTCCTCTCCGGAAAGCGATCAGGAATCCTAATGCGCCGGAAGTCCTGGATGCATTTCTCCAGCTCCTGCTCTGGAGTCATCTTCTCCTTGTTTGTTTTCCTCTTTGCAGCCTCTCTGTCTCTTACGCCGAAGGTTCTCACGCGGAGCATGTCTGTCTTGCGGCGCATCTCTGCCTGCTGCAGCATGTGGACCTGCCCTTTAGGCCCTGGGCGGTCCAGCGTCTGGATGTTGGACCGTCTGCGCACGGGGCCGCAGATCACGGTTCCTTGGGGGGAACTGGCTTCTGACTGGCTCTCTGAGCAGGAGGTGGAGAGGTCATTGAGGGAGGTGCCACTCTCGCCCTCGCGCTCACTTTTGTGGCTCTTGCAGCAGCAGTCACAGTGTGAGGATGACCACCGGGAGGGTCCACCTGTTGAGGGAAACACAAATATCAGTTGATCTGACCAGGCACATTCATTTTTCAGATGCAGAAAATCATTTCCCACCCATTGCAGCTGTGTACACAAAACTTTCAATCTCATTTAAAAAGCCCTTAATTAAAATCAGATAACTTTGTGTGTAGGTATTTAATGGACTCAGCAGTAAAGACATGTGAATTCTTTGACATTTAATAACTAATCCAAAAGGGCTGTTGGGGCTGTGCATATTTCTTCCTCTGATAAGCAGAACCCCAAAGCTCAGTGCTGCTCATAACGGCTCGCTGAAAGACCTTTCCTGTTTCCCCAGGCAAAGCTGGTTTCAGACCCAAAGCAATCTGCTTTGCTGTCACACTTTCAAATTAGAACGGTAACCTGACTGCCGAGGCCCGTGTGCATTAGTTTTGTGTTTCGGATCAGTCACTCAAATAAGCCTGAGAATATGCTTTAGACCTTAAGGGTTGCAATAAGGTAGAAAAAGCAGGCAAACAAAAAGCATAATTTATCTCGGCTGGTGAGACAATAGTGGAATGAATGCATGCACCCGCAGACTCCGGCTGTATCCTGATCTCCTGTTTTGGGTGAGTATACACTAACAGGAGATTTGAGTAGTCTTTCTCTCTCTGCCTGTACCTTCTTCTTGTTTCATCTCACTTCCTCCTACACAGCTAATTATGGACTAAAAATGCTGTACAGTACTGCCTGCCGGCTTGTGAAGTGTTCGACTGCAGGCAGCAGGGCTGTCGTTCATTTCCAAAAATAACTAGAATCCATGATCTTGTTTAGATCAGCTAACAAATAGAAATGTGCAGTTTTGAAAATGGCTGTGAACACTTTATGTAAACAGTAGTGCAGGAGGAATAAACATATGGACAGAGAGTCTTAAAAACCTCCTAATGGATTTTTCTAATGTGATGATACAGACTCAATAGCATGGATATCTCAGGGGGAGCAATGATTTGTCCATTGCCTCCCTCCAGCGCAAGGAAGTTCAAGGGGGATTTTAACCTCTTTGCACAGACTGTAATAATGACCTTATCTCTGCTGCAATGATTGTATTGAGCTGATAGTGAGAGAGTTGCTAACAGCTTTTTAATGGCTAATCCATGAGTTAAGAGGCCAATCAGCACACCAATTTCCCCCCACAGAAAATGAATCTCGCTGAATCCAGCAGACAAGCAGCGCCCGGCAAATGGATGCAGGCGCTTTAGTGAGGAGGATCAAGAGGAGGAGGCTAGGCATTGTTTCTAAATGGATGGATGCTGTCGACCAGAGGGGCAACACGATTAGGAATCTGGCCAACACCCAATAATAGCAACACAAAATTTCCAGGCCGTGTTGGAGAATGAATCATTATTAAGCAACTGACTGGCTGACAAATATCAGGGTTTCCTTTTTGTTTTAGCAGATCTTAGCAGATCATAGACATGTACTGTTTATGTGTTGTACAGTTTTATAAAAAAAAAAAAAAAGGAAAGGAGACCCATGCAAATGCTTTCCCCTCCTAAGGTCATTCTTGTTGGGTTTTTTTTAAATCTTTTGTTTGTTTGTTTTTTCACAATCTCAAGCCTTCATGACCCTTTTGTGGACTTGAAAAGAAAAAGTAAAAATAAAATAAATAAAAATATAAAGCAGTTTGAGGTTATCCAGCTCATAATTTGAATAGGAATAGGAGACTAAAAAAAGATGTGAGCAGGACACCGTGAAGTCTAAGACCAAAGACATTTTTGTAAGAACTGCTTTTAGGATTGTCAAAAAAACAATAGAAGAAGAAAAAGGAAACTTTCTTGCATCCTCAACACAAAACTCAGAGGCTTAAACAGCTAAATAAGCTTAATGCATCTTGGAATCAAGGCCTATAAAGTCTGATGACATTAAAATTGAACATCGCTCCCACTGGGGCAGATCGATCAGACTGAGCTTGATCAAGTGAGGCTAGAAATATCTGACGAACTCAGATGCACAGAGACATTTTTATAGATAGAGAAAGACAAGATTGTGTCAAATCACTGCAAATTCTGGAGGCAAACATCACAGTCTGTAAAATGGTGATTATGAAAAAAGGATGGAGTATAAAGCGGGGTAATAAGTCTATACACATACACTGAAAATACACCAGCGAAAAAGTCTTTCATGGCTCTCACAGTGCTTCAGTTTAAGCATAATCAAAAACAATGAATAAGCCTCTAAAACAGCAGCGAACTTGAAGCTTTTTACAGAAAGAATCAAGAACTGAATGGCTCTTAGCTGACAATAGAAAATGTCAACAGGCTGTTATTGTCGAAAAACCCTGTTCAAACTTATGCTGGTTGCTGTTTTCTTTTTTGTTTAATCGTGCAAATGATGAAAAAAATAAAAAGCTATCTATATGGTCCTTAGAGGGAGTGCACAAAATACAGTATTGTATGTCAAAATCAAAGTGTTTGATGTCCCTTGCAGGTCCAAGACCAGAAATAACTAAAAATCCTTGTCAGGAAACGCTGAAACGTCTAAGCAAGCAGGTGTGCATGATACACTTTAGTGCCTTTCAGGGAAGCTAAGCTATTGATTGTAATGTGTTTCTCTCAGTTGTATAAGTCTGTCTAAGAGATCATATTCCCTCCACAATAAAAGACTGGGGCTGGTCCAGAGACTGTTCTCAGGCTGTGTCTGCACTTCTCATAAATAACACAGGGATGAAGCAGACTTCTCCATGGTGCACAGAAGCATGAAAGCGAGTCTCATGGGGTTTCCTCAAACTCCTCTCCACTCCCAATCACAGGGATTGCATTTGTACTATGACTGGTTTTGTGGAGGTTCTGCTGCTTGTAAATGTGACGGCTTTTAAACGGCAGGAAAAATTTGTCGATGGCTCGAGATAATCTGGACTGAAGGCAGAGTTTTCTGACGAACTCAGAAGCTAAATGTCAGTGAGTTTCCCTTGCCAGACAGTACATCTGAATGGACTCATCAAAGGTGTCTGCTGATGACTGCTTTCACAGAAGCGTAGCATAGCTCAGAGAAGCTCTGCACTATCATGAGACTCCACTTCTCAGATCTGAATTTCAATGGTGAGGCAAACTGTGCCCTCATTTGAAATAAGTGAAAAATAATATTTGAACCTCAGAACCGCATTTTAGGTCCAAGCTGTCAGATCTGAGTCTGACAAAGCGGAAAAATCTGAACTAAACCTGCCGGCTTTATTCACTGCCATTACTTTCTGCTGTGCCAATTGTCTTGAAGTGCTTCAGGTGCCTCTTGGTTGTGATGCAATAACATTTACAGTGTGAGACAAAAAAAGAGGGAGAATTTGTTCACTTGACTAAAAAAAAAAAGGCTGCATGTGTTTCATGTAAAAATAGGTTGATTGCACATATCCAGCCAGCCAGAGAGCAAAGCTCATACGAGTGTAGAGACGTTCTGATCTTAGACATTCACATATTCTCCAAGTCCCATATCCAGTTAATGCAAATATTTCCAAGTCTTCTGCTGCCTCGGGAGCAGCATAGTTTACATGCTTGTTAGCTCACAAATTAGGCCAGTGTGTCCTTGCAGCAGAAATGGGCTTGTCTTGCAAAGGCTGTGGCTGTCCTCAGAGGGAGAGAGAGAGAGAAAAACCCATTTCACCAAGACTGCCTCATTTGCTACAAAGCTATCACCCCAGCAGTTTGTGTCCGGGCGAACTGATGGCCACAGCTATTCTCTCGCCGAGGAAAATAATGTCTGCATACATTCAAATCTGAGCCACTCAGACTTGCTCTCCTGAAACTAGGATCACTGATGACAAAGAGCCAGTAAAGACAAAAGAAAAAAGACACAAAAAACAAAACAATAAACAGTGAGGTAATATGTTGAGTCCCGGGAAACATTAGCTGACCTAATTCAAGGTTGCTGAGCATGAAGTCTCTGACAGACAAGCCATGCCCGCATTAGCTGCTCACCATGAGGAGAGTGACAGCTTCACTGGCTGATTGTTAATGACAAGCGGGCCCTGTCCCCCTCCTGAGCCAGAGGGTGGCTGTCCGCTGAGTGTCACCCTGACAGAGAGATGAACAAGCAACGCAGGCAGATTGATATCAGCCTCTTTCATGACCCAGAGCCACACCTCTCCACAAGCCCTGATTAAGCAAGATGGACTTGGGCGAGAGGAGGAAGGTTCCTGAAGTATTTGAATAGCTCATGTCATCCTCTAAATAAGACCTCAAGAGGCCAGATGGGAGAGGAGAAGCAATTCTGATCCCTTGACCTATCATTAAAGAGACACATCTTAGTAGGGGCATCTAAATGCAAGCAATTTGACACTCTATTAATCGCTAAAGACCAACTTAACAACTCACCCACACATACTCAGAGTTCCGTGGTCCCAGAATAAAAACCACAGTATGAAAAGGTCACCTCCTGCATACCAACAAAGGGAATCCCCTTGTCTTCAGAAAACACTCAGCAGCCTGCAGAGTGAAGAGATTTATATCCAGGTATCCATTAAGTGTCTCTGGGGGGGTCATTATGGCATCAAATTTCAGACGCAGGAAGCGTTGATATACCTGCGCTTCAGCAGCCTCATTGTGAGGCATCAGCAGAAATAACTTGTGCTGTTTAAAATACCAGCCAAACTCTTGCTCTCCAAATGCCTTTCTAAAGGAATGTGCACATGGGTTTTTTTTCTTTTTACCTTAAATTGATTTTATTTAAATGTTTGACTTCAATATACCATAACTACATAGTCACATATATAAAGTCATGCCTTGTACTGTCATTAAAAGGCAAGCCTGTGTGAGACATTTCATGGATTACATTGGTTTTATTCTGTCCCAAATTAAAATTCTTGCAATAATGACCAATAACACTGTTGCAGTCCTTTGTAACTATGTTGCTCTACTCTAAAACGCATTAAGAGCATATTTTAACTGCCTACTTTTTAGGTTTTTAAACTGAAATAAAGCAACATAAATTGTTGATTTGAGAGTGCACTGTAAATGTGGTGTGGTGATTTTCTTTTTGTATCTGCAGCTTTTCAGTAAACTCTGATTTACGCCAAGGACCACATTGTCTGCTTAGACTGATGAAGTGCACGAACCATTTCAACCATTTTTCTGTCCTGGTGCTCTTAAAGGCTTGAATGAGTTATTCATGGGAACACTATCCATCTCCTGTAGGCATTGCCAATCCGGACTCCAACCAGGCTCTGTGGGAGCTCAGCGACTGCCCAATTTCCACCTCCATTAAACCCGAGCAATTGATTACTTTCCCTCTCTCTCACTGCAACTTTGTGGCCATTGTTTGAAAGCTATTATGACCACATGTCCTCTCATTACCAGCCAAAATGAAGCCTGCATAGTTATATTAACACAACTGGGATGTATAAGCATTTTCTGTCCGTTCAATACACGCCTCCCAACTCATGGGCTCTGGCTCTGAAGATCCTGCTGGTGTTGCTAGTCCCAGTGTTCAGGGATGCTTTTTTTCCCCCCTGCTGTTGCGATGTGTAACCAGTGCATTCAGAGCAGGTTATGATGTTTCATCCAATATGACAGCTAGTCATAAACCAATGAACCGAGTAAAAAATGTCCTACTCTATAGTTCAACTTACAACTGTCTTGCAAATAGGTTAAAGTTTATGTCTCCTCTCAATAGACGCACAGATACGAGGATAATCTTAGGGACAGATTGTGTTTTAAATCAGCCAACGATCCCATCTTTTCTCTGACATAATTGGCAATAAGAATACAAAAAAAGCTGGAGCTGGTTAACCACTACAGTCACTGAGATTGAAAAAACAAACACCATACAGAGCATCCTGGATTTTTGCTTTTCAATAAATAATATTTTAAATCAGTGGCCTTCAACCCTGGTCCTCAGGACTCTCTGTCCTGCATGTTTTAGATGTTTCCCTGCTTCAACACCACCTGATAAAACTGGCTGTGTCATTAAGAACTTGTGCAGACCTTGATAACAAGCTGATGATGACCATTAATTAGAATCAGGTGTGTTGATGCAAGGAAACATCTAAAACATGCAGGACAGGGGGTCCTGAGGACCAGCGTTGAAGACCACTGTTTTAAATTATATCACTTTTGCCTGTTAAAAGGAAAGAAACTGATGACAAGTGTGGAATAATGTCTAACATCTTCCACTTTTTACAATGTGCTTCTCATGCCGTTACTTTACAGTAAGTTCTTAGGGAAACTTTGACAATTTCATATGAAACGGATTCTGGTTTTTGAATCTAGTAGACTTAATCTGCATGATTTTCTATTTTTAAGTCATCGTGGTATGTGGATTACACATATGCATTTTATAGTATAGTCACACCTGTCATGTCCGGGTCACCTTAACTTCGGTGCACAGCAGACAAGCGGACAGAGAAACCCCTGGAAAGGGGGGTACTGGACCGCGTCCAAATGGATGAAACCACATGCAAAAGGTTGTGACCTTGTCCGCTTCTCTTCTGTTGCGTCTTTTGGCCCATGCAGTGTTGAAAGGCCAATATGAATACTAAACAAAACCATGAATTTCCACGAGCGAACCAAACGAAATGTATCGATTTCTGCTTCGGTTTGGTCAAAAGTACAAAACTGTAAGTGTGGAAACAAGCTTATGCCAATTTTGAAATTGCATACTACACAACTAGTGTGGAAATGGAAGTATACAATCTGCAGGATACAAAAACTCTTACTAGTCTGCCTATTCTGCCATATCCCATAATGCAATAGACCACAACAGCGAGAGTAGATCACAGTGGTCATGAGTCCAGCTTCTAGTTATGCTGTAGCATAATCACATTAACGCTGGTACACCACATACTAATGACCCCCACTGTATCAATATACAGTACATACTGTACACTGTATTGTATGCATAGTAAAAAAAATGACCGTAGTCTTTTTAAATGAACCTGGATGAAGTTTGTATTGTCTCTGCAGAGAAGGTACCGGCTGCAGCCCATCAGTGAAAAGAAGGAAGTTCAAAGACTTTCAGCAACAATTCATTTAGTTCAGTTCAAATTCAAAAATACTTTATTAATCCCCCAAGGGAAATTAATTAATATGCTTTTGCATATAAAGTTGGAATAATTTTGTTTTCATAAACATTCCTCTTTTTATTTATAATAATTTCATGAAAAGAGGTTAAAGAACAGTTTTATTTTAACTCTACGCGTAACAGTGTAGCATAATTGTATAGATACTTCTGAATATGTATGTATTAATCTAACCAAGCATTAAATGTATAATATCTCAAATGATTTCAAATAAATGAAATGAACAACCATTTCATTTCCACATTATGAATGTAATTCTGACTTCTGTTGATTATGTGATATTCTTATCATGACACACTCAACACACCATCCTGAAATCGTTCATTCATTCATCTCCACCTGTGTAGTTGGAGCTTCTTCTTGTTCATCAGGTAAGAGACAGGGTAAACCTTGGACTGATCAATCAGCCCATCAAGCTTACCGGTATTTCAGAATGACCAATAAGCCTCACTTGCATGTTTTTACAATCCCAGAAGAAGTTGTGCTGCTTAAAGAAAACCGTTGCAAGCACGTACATATCAGCACTGCACATTTATAAAAACCGAACTGGGATTTGTACCATTAACTCTTCTTGCTGTAAAGCTAACCACCCCATCACCATGCTGCCCATCCTAAAACCCCATTCTGACTAAACCAGCTGCAGATCTTTTCACTTGTATTAGGTGTCCATTTGACTTATTTTTCTTGTGTTCAGTATTGATTCAAGAGGTGAATAAGCCATTCTTTATATATGAACAATCTGTCTTGGCCATGACATGCAAACTACTCCTAATCATGATGAATACTCAGACACTAATAGTATTGTTTGTACAGTCTATGAAACCAAAAGCAAATTTTCAGTGCAGGAAGGGTCATCAATAACTCAGAGTGGAGGGTTTTAATTAGGTAAAGATTTCCATGATTGTTAGCACAGATTATACCTTGAGAGAAACATGATGAATATTTGCAGTGAGTATTTTCAAAACTGTGCACATCAATTCTAACAGTGAAGGTCCAGAAGTCAAGTGGTCCATTTAACGAGAAGAAACATGGGTGATGCCAAGGAACTGACAGGCCGGAAGAAAGTGTCTCAGTTTGCTTATTGCATTGCGTTGATCTTTTTGCACTTTCAGCTAACAACCATTTTCACTCTATATGAACCAGTGTTCAGTTGGGTCAGGGTAGGGAAATGTTCTGCTTAAAACAACAAACAGGAATAAAGTGTTTCATCTAAATACATCACCAGAATGTACATATGTCTGTGTGCACTTTTCGTTCCAGACGCCCTGCTTCAGGCCGGTCAGTGTCCCACATTCAGAATCATTTACAGTAAAAGTTTTGAAAGTGGATCCGGGCAGCTGTGCTTTTGTGAAGCAGAAGCTCTCAAGCCTGTCTGCTTGTGATGTGTCTATCCATCATCTTGACAAGGTCTCCTTCGCCCCTTGCTTGCGATATATGTGGGTTCCCTTTCATTCTCACCTCGTCTGCTCTCTTATAATGAAAAGCCAGTCTCTCCAAATGCTTCCATGTCTTATATCCCCCCCGAAATTTTCTCCCCTCCTCTTCCTCACTCTTGCCCGTCTCATCTCTACTTCAATCTATTTTTGCTCCCGCTCTCTCCAGCTTCTTTCTGCCTCAGTTCTTTCTCCCTGTGGCCAGGTCTCATGCAACTTTTACTCCCCCCATCCCATCTTCCTCAGTGATTCTCTCCTCCATCTGCTTGTCTTCGCTTCCTTTCTTCCTTAAAACCCCTCTCTCTTTGTCCTTTCCTGTGTTCTCCTCACACTCCCGAAGCCTCATTCCTCCCATGCCGTGGTTACTTGCTGGAACACCTCCTACTGTCCCACGACTGTGTCCCAGACCATTGCCTGTTAATTTGGAAGGAGGTGAACGCCTACGCCAGATGCAATGCTCAAGAACACTGAATGACTCAGGAAAATCAAAGCAGACTAGATGCCTTTAGGGCTCAAGGCATGTCCTTTTGTAATAATTACCCTGCATTAATGAGACTATTTGAACACTTTTAGCAAACCATATGTCATGTTCTCATCAGTCCACCCTGCTACACCTCCAACCTTCACCTGCCAACTGGATTCTCCTTAGCTGTTATTAGAATAATGAAAAAAGTCATTTTAATTGGCCATATGGCTAAACTCCCCTCTCTATAAAAGTAATGAGCCATATTTGCAGATAATTATTAGATAATGAATCTGCTCCATGTCTCCTAGTAAAGCTGCATTTAAAGAGCCAGCAGCATTCAAAAAAGCTTTTTATAATGCCAACTGGTGCTATGTTATTCATGAGCTGGCGGGCAGGCAGAATAGGAGCAATAAGTCGCGTTTACGCATGACGCATGTGTACTTGAAGTCCATAGCATTGTGACTCGATTCCCCTTGGGCTCTTGGGCAAGTCTGCCTCTGACCCTTATTATAAGTTCTCTTTAGTTAGCTAAAAAAAAGGATGCAGAAGCTGGGGAAGTAGTGAGGGCGGTGGAGGAAGGGCGGGATACTTGTTTCTTTTTTCTTTCTTTTGACTATTTTGCTGTTGTTTGTATTTTACTTGGGTTTCGTGTGAATTACATTTAACTCTTGAGCTCTTAAAGCATCCAGCTCACATCACATAGACATAGTGGGAATAAATATTCACTCACGGTAGAAGACGTACTGTGCGTAATTGGACCAGACCCTGTCATCCGCATAATGACCCATGGAGGACGCGGTCAGGGACGTATTGCAGGCCACGATGTGGAAGCCGCACTCTGACAGCATGTCGAAAGCCCTCTCAAGGTGTTTGAACTTAAGGTAGAACCTGCAGCTGTATCGGTCCGGCGGTCTGTCCGTGTCCCTGTTCTCGCTCAGGGCGTCTCCAAACACCTCTTTGGCTAAACCAATCCTGCTGCTGATGAAGATTCTTGGTAACTTTTTGGGCTTGGCGTCAGTGTGACTTTCTCTGCCCCCTGCGGCACAAGGACCCCTGAAAGCGACGGTGATGTAGCCATACCTCCTATCAAAGGAGTGAGAGGCGTAAAACCTCAGGTCACTGTCTTGTGACACATCTTCCAAATCACTGTGGTACAAGTCATCTGGGATGAGCTTTGAGTCTTCGGCTGACAAAAGTTTGGCCAATTCTGGCAACTGGAAGTATTCTGCCTCTCTTTTCAAGCGGCCCCTCTCTGGAAAGTGGTCAGGGAGGACGACCTGCTTATCTCTTAGGTAATCCAAAACGTATCGGAACAAAAACCCATCTCTGTCAATGAAATATCGCCCTCTGAGGTCCCGGGACAAATCATTTGTAGACCCCTTCTTGTTAGAAAACAGTTTCCCAAATAAGGAATTTGGAAAGCTCGTCAAAGTGGCGTGGCGTGTGTAATACACCTGCCCACCCACGTTTAGCTCAATAACGTCCGATGGAGGACTTTGAACCGTGCCCTGCTCTTTAGCGGGTTGGGTTTTGCAGTTTTCACTTAGTGCCATTCTTCCAGCTCTTGCACAAAACGGCGATCACGGCGCGCAAACGTCCAAGAAGTTCAGGATGTGATGGGGTGTAGCTGCATGGTGATGAAGCGCTCACATCCAAAGCACAGTCTCGATTCAAGATGCAGCTCTCGCATCCAGTGTCTCATGACAGAAAAATCAAGGTGTGTCTTCAATATATCCTTTAATCCCTTGCGTAAACGTGCCCGCGCACGGTGCATCCTTTTAGAGCAGAATCGATCATGATAACCAGCATCGCGTTACACATACATCTACTGAGGCTCACTTGAGTCACTTCAAATAAGTACAGCCTTGCTTGATTCTGACAATTCCCGCTTACACAAACAAAACGCAAAAAATAATTTCTGTTCCAAGTTCTCAGTGGAAAACCTCTGCGCCTCGCGCCAAATTCAAGAGTCGGAGATAAACTAAGAAAAAAGTGTGAAGCATCCCATCACTGGTTGTAAGCGTCGCTCCTGACTGCTGGGATGCTGAAACCTGCTCCGAGCTCGCTCACAGGGAGGAGGAGGCTGCAAGCGGGACTCCTGCGCGCATCCATCTCTCCAAAATGCTGAGTGCGGAAACGGATAAACCAACAGAGGGTTTAAGATAATGTTGCTCCAAGCTGTGCCACGAAAAGAGAGAGAGAGAGAGAGAGAGTAAAAAAAAAAAAAAATCAGCCCGTGAAGTAATTTCTTACATCATCTTAAAGGAAAAATGTCATTTTCAGTCGATGGGGATGAAGCGGACTGATGGGTGATGCATCTGTGCAGCCTTTTTTGCCATATTCTGCATCTGGCGATGATGACGATTCAGGTCTAATGCAGTTTCAACATCCCCAGTGATGCAGATTTTAATCCCTTCCTCTGATTCTTTACTGGGGCTTTGTGTCTACATATTTAACGCTTTTAGCTGACACGCTCATCCCGAGATAGGGGTGAAGGGTTGGGTGTCAGTGTCACGCTCAGAAACTCATCCGCTGTGACACCTACACGCGAACTCAGCTGGTCATCTGCAAGAGAGCCTTAACTCCTTTTTTTATCCAACCATCCAGTATCACACTCCAAAAGAAAATCAATAAAGGAAACAAATATAAATCTGGTAGTTGCACTCTTCTCCATATGACCGAAGCCCCGGGCAACAGTGTCCCTTCCTTCAAGCAGAGCACAGTGACACGATATGAAAATGAGCCCTGCATAATCGATTTGATTAGAACGCGTGGGTTCTAATTTCAGCCCTGCAGACGGATGAATGATCGCTGCTTCAATGCTTCACTCACCAAATACATTCATGGGAAACTATGCATGCTTTTTTTGTTTGTTTGCATGAAGTACATGCTCACAAGGGTGCACTCACATGGACATTCGTTATTGAATTATATTGCTCGAGATTTTCCATAGTAAGTAATGCAAGGACTCGGGGCCTGCTCAGTGAATTTGTCACGGAGTCAGCAGTAAACACAAGTATGTGACCAAGTGCTGTAGTGTGTAAAATCCACTTTGGGTGAAGTGAGAAGCAAAGCTGAAGTCAAGGACCAACAATGTGAGTCATTATTTGCATACAGAGTTTTATGTGAGTACAATATTTTTCCACATTGATTTAAGAAGCCCTATGCTTTAACATATTAGGACATGTAACAATGAGTAAATACACCTTTTCTGTTTCTTTATGAATTAAGTTGCAGCCAGGTTCTGCTAAGGCCATTGATTAGTTTAGTACAGGGAAATGTGAGCAAAGGTTTTGGCAGTTTTCTGGCTGCAGATGTGAGTTAACACAATGGCAATGAAAAACATCAGCAATGGTCTTCAAGAAGCAATTGCTGCTTCCCATCGATCCAGGGAGGGTTTAAAGGTAATTTCCAAACAATTCTGTCTATCACTCTCCTGTGAGGAAGATTATTCACAGGTGGAAAACATTCAAGAAAGCTGTTTTCCTTTACTGATCAGCAGCAGTCGAGAGAGGACCCACAGAACCACAGTTACCCACATCATTTCCGTGCTATTGTAATATGTTTGCTGGTTTGCTTTGCTTCCTGTTTGAGTTTGAAAGTTGTATTCCTTTTGCATTAAGTTCAGTTTTGATTTCCTTTGTTTTCATCTCTCCAGATTGTTCCCACCAGTGTTGCATCAACCCTTCATGTCTTGTTTTTTCTCCTTTATGGTCCAGTCCGTCATGTACTCCTTTGGTTCATTTTCCTGCTTTAGATTTCTTCATTATTATTTGATTGAGGTTAAGGTGCTGTGTCTTTTGTTAAAGTTTTTTTTTACTGCTGCTGCCCTTCGAAACTCTTACATTTTGATCTGCAACTCCAGCATTCATTACAGTTTGGCCATAAGGTAAGAGTACAACATGTCAGCATAAATACCTCATGGTAACTGACAAGCATAGTGTTGGAGAATGATGACTTGGGCTTCTTTTACAGCCACATGGATCTTGGCATCTCGCAGAGTTATTGTCTGATGTGTCAGATGTGAGGTCAACAGCTAAAGCTCAGCCGCAGGGGGGTCATGCAACAAGAAAATGATCCCCAAAACGCCAACAAATCTACAACAGAGTGACTGGGAAATAAAACAATCAATAGCCACTCCAAGTCAAGACCTCACCCTGACGGAAATGCTGCGGTAGGGCCTTAAGAGAGCTGTGCATATATTAATGAATGCAAGCAGACCTCAATGAAAGGAAGCTGTAAAGAGGAGTAGAGCTAAAATGCCCCACAACCCTGTGAGAGACTCATTAGTTTTTAACACACTGTTTCTGCATTTCAGCTTGGTTTTGTAAATGATGATAACAGTCTAATGTGTCCTTTGTTCAATTGAGGATGCGTTTGCTGAATTTGAAGACCCAATAAGCATCAGATTATCGTTCTGTGATGCTATTTGTACAATTGTACAACTGAAATATGTTGGGGGGCTTTATTTTTTTATTCCAGTCCTGGTGACCATAGCATACTATAATCTTTATTTATAAAGATTTTAAGCTGCTATAGTGGACCGAAAGGGCTGTACTACATCTAAATAAAAAGGTATGAATTATGAAATATGAACTTTCACAAGACATTAAGATCAAATATTTGGAAAAACAAAACAAAAAAAATACCCAGTTTGCTCTGGAGGATCACCTTTACATTTGTAGACCTTTTCATTACATGGTATTTGTCAGGTCCCCAAAGTCTTCTACCCACATCACATGGCCAGCATTTACACCAGCCCGTCTTTCACACTGTCCTTATTTACGTTGCAGTTTTTCTGACATTTTTTATTTCACTTATTGAAGCCATCTCATATTGAATCAGGAGCTTTTATTGCTGTCGTGCTGGGAAAAGGTACTCATGGTGGGAGAGTACTCTTGACTTGTTGTTTTTAGGAGGCAGCGGTCATGCTTTGCCCTGTTAATTCACAGTATATTGTGCTGGAAAGGGGTTGCTAAGCAGCCACAAGGGACTGAGTGGGATTCAAACAGTTGAGATTTCGAGCTACGACAAGCCCCCCGATTTCTTTCTTTTCGTTGTGTGAGGTTTTTCTACTTACATTATGAGTGTTTTTGTGAAATGTTTAAAGTTAAGAGCCATAGTACTGGGGGGGTTAATACAGAAATCCACAAATTAATGCCCCCTGTTGGACTATCTGCATAATTTAGGGTTCATACTCTAGAATTTACTCAGAAACGATTCCCTTCCCTGATGCGCTACGAAGCCTATTATAAATCATCTCACTCATTCCCCCATTAGAGACCATTTCCCCGTCACTTGTCCTCACTTTACTTGTGCACAACTCCCAGGTTAGATTCTATTTTTTGGAATGGGATAGAATTTCATGTAACTTTAGCATGAATAATGTAAGATAATGTGGCTTGCAACTTTGTGTGAAGTAAGAAATCTGTATGTGCTGGAACGTTGAATTGCCAGCTGTGGTTTGTTGAGCTGTGACTTAAGGTCACATTTTGAAAATGCCTCTTTTACATTACATGTTGAAAAATGTGCTTCAGATGATAAGCATTTTAGAGTTAATTTCTACATCTCAATGTAAATGAAGATGCTTTGTGAGGGAATTATCAAAGATGAATTCATACACTCAATGGCCACTTTATTAGGTACACCTTGCTAGTACCGGGTTGGAGCCGCTTTTGCCCTCAGAACTGCCTTAATCCTTCGTGGCATCGATTCAACAAGGTACTGTGAACATTCCTCAGAGAGTTTGTTCCAAATTGACATGATAGCATCATGCAGTTGCTGCAGATTTGCCGGCTACACTTCCATGATGCGAATCTCCTGTCCCACCACATCCCAAAGGTGCTCTATTGGATTGAGATCAGGTGACCGTGGAGGCCATTTGAGTACAGTGAACTCATTGTTATGTTCAAGAAACCAGTCTGAGATGTTTCACGCTTTATGACATGGCGCATTATCCTGCTGGAAGTATCCATCGGAAGATGATACACTGTGGTCATAAAGGGATGACATGGTCATGAAGATTACTCAGGTAGGCTGTCGCGTTGACACAATGCTCTATTGGTACTAATGGGCCCAAAGTGTGCCAGGAAAATATCCCCCACACCATTACACCACCACTACCTGCCTGAACCGTTGATACAAGGCAGAATGGATTCATGCTTTCATGTTGCTGACGCCAAATTCTGACCCTGCCATCGGAATGTCGCAGCAGAAATCGAGACTCATCAGACCAGGCAACGTTTTTCCAATCTTTTGTTGTCCGATTTTGGAGCCTGTGCGAACTGTAGCCTCAGTTTCCTGTTCTTAGCTGACAGGAGTGGCACCTGGTGTGCTCTTCTGCTGCTGTAGCCCATCCGCCTCAAGGTTAGACGTGTTGTGCGTTCAGAGATGCTCTTCTGAATACCTCGGACGTAACAAGTGGTTATTTGAGTTTCTCTTGCCTTCCTATGAGCTCAAACCAGTCTGGTCAGTTTCCTCTGGCCTTTGGCATCAACAAGGCATTTATGCATGTGAAAATCCCAGTATATCAGCATTTTCTGAAATACTCAACCAGCTCGTCTTGCACCAACAACTATGCCATGTTCAAAGTCACTTAATCTTAAATCACCTTTCTTTTCCCATTCTGATGCTGGTTTGAACTGCAGCAGATCGTCTTGACCATGTCTACATGCCTAAATGCTTTGAGTTGCTGCCATGTGATTGGCTGATTAGAAATTTGCGTTAACGAGCAGTTGGACAGGTTTACCTAATAAAGTGGCAGATGAGTGTATGTTGTGGCTCCAAGCCTTTTATGTGTGCCATGGAGGTTTACAGTGAAATGCCCGTCTGCATGATGCACTGTTTTCAAATAAAGCAGACCCCAACCTATCTGCAGTTATTATCCCTATATGCACACACAGCCTACTTTCCCTGTTTCTCTTCTCCCACTCACTTTTCAACCACTGGTAAATCCAGAAAAATGAGGCTGAGGTGTGAACTGGCATGTTTTGAGGAACAAAATAAATGTATCCAATAAAAATATATTAATTTTATGTATCTTTTTCAAGTGACATCGATTTTGAACGTTATCTTTAGCCTCTGGAAGGCAGTGCACTAAGTAGGTAACCAGGACATTGTACAGTATCTCAACATATATTACTTATTCACTTTGTCAAGTTTACCTAGAAAGAAAATACATTTTATTTCAAATATATACATATACATAGCCTATATCTTTTCCACAAAGAAATAAGGAATTGAATAAGATAGCAGGGAAACAAGACTTGTGTATAGAATAATCTTTAATGCTAAGTGATATTGCAATCTAAACTGAAACTTTACTAACACCCATACGCCATTAAGTATTGTGTTGCATCATTCCTAGGGTTACAGCACTAAAACATAAGCACTGGTTAGTGCCCAGTTTTCCAGACCTTGCCTGTAGGACACCTTTTAGTGTTAGTACTTTTTTTCTGCTGTTTTTAACCCAGTTAGGTCCCAGTTAGTAGTCTACCTGTCCAGGGTGTACCTCTGACTTTCTCCTGAGGAGAGCCGTTATGAGCGCCAGATCCTTGTGAATAACCCCGTCCGGATGAAAGATGCATGGATGAAAGTAGTTAGTCTCTCAAATATGTTCCGCTTAAAATGGGTAATATTTAAGTTAATTTAAGCTTTATTTTGTGACATGTTGGGCTTTCGTTTTCGTTGTGGTGTTTTCTGAATTAGGTGCCTTTTTTCGTTTGTTTGTTGTTAATGTTGGTTTTGGTCATTTGTCTATGACTGTTTGCAATTATTTAAATCTGAGTTCAGTGAGCGAAACGACCAAAGACAAATTCTCTGTCTGGCATGTTAATACTTGGCCAATAAAGCTTATTCTTATTCTTATTCTTTTAGTGTAGACTGTCATTTAGGTCATGTACTTTGAAACAACTGGACTTTTATTTTGTTCTCTTCATCTTCCATCCAGAAGGTATCCTCAGTTCAGAACTGTCCAGAGTTGCATTTCTTTGTAGTTCAGTTGAGTTTTGTGTAATGTTTACTCGCTTTTGGTACTTAAATTTTGTCCTTTTTACTTTTGCGTATTCATAAATTATACTTAATTTTCGCTCTAAATAATAATAATAATAACCAAAATCATATACTGTAACAATGCACCTTTCAATAACCATGTCTACCTCATACTGCTGCACCTTTCACTTTTTTTTAAATTGTATATATGTTAATAAGAGCTGTCATTTGTCTATTTACTGTACAGTGAGCGAAAATAACCGGAGTCAAATTCCCTGTCTTGTTTGACCTGACAATAAACCTGATTACGATTCTATCTGTGCAATAATAATAATAATAACCACAATCATATGCTGTAATAACGCACCTTTCAATAACAATGTCTACCTCATACTGCTGCACCTTTCTCACTTTTTTTATTAATTGCATATACATATATATATATATATATATATATATATATATATATATATATATATATATATATAAATGTAAAAAAAAATGTTAAAAAAAATGTAAAAAAATGTAAAATTGTATATATGATATTTTATTTAGAGCCGTCATTACCATGTCCACCTCATACTGCTGCACCTTTCAGTTTTTTTAATTGTATATAGCAGCAGCCAATAAAGCTGATTCTGATTCTGATTCTGATGTTAGTAAGAGTTGTCATTTGTCTATTTACTGTACAGTGAGCGAAAATAAACGAGTCAAATTCCTTGTCTTGTTTGACCTGACTTGGCCAATAAACAACCACTGTGTTGACCTCCATTAAATATATTTATAAAGAAAAACATGAGCAGGTTAACCAGAGCAGGATCTAGAGGTGACTGTATTGTCCCATTCAGAAAAAGTCAGCGTTTTCATACCGAGCATCTCATGCATGGAACACAGTACCAAATGTCATACGAGACACACCCACCCTCACCTCCTTCATTAAACACTTAAGAACATGGCTTCTAGAGAATCAAGTCTGCACTCATATTACATCTTAGTGTATTTTATTGTATGTTTGATCTTATATCTTAGTGTATTTTATTCTTCTATTGTGTATTTATTAGTGTAATTTTCTGCTGTGTGTCATAATTTCTTGGACGGCATGTAATGTATGTGTGTCTGGACTGGAACCTTCTTTTACATCAACCTGCCCCAGGGACAGAGGTGTCAAGTAACGAAGTACAAATACTTTGTTACCTTACTTAAGTAGAAATTTTGTTATCTATACTTCACTGGAGTAATTATTTTTCAGACGACTTTTTACTTTTACTCCTTACATTTTCACGCAATTATCTGTACTTTTTACTCCTTACATTTTAAAAACAGCCTTGTTACTCTATTTCATTTCGGCCTTTAAAAAAAACTATCCAGTTAAATTGCGCCATCCGGATAGAGTGAATTTGGTTGTGGTTGTGGCACAGATGTTCTTGTCCAGTTTTGTTCTTACATCCGTTGCCCTCAGATTCCTGCAACTAAACTTGGATGCACATTCCAATAAAGATTAGGATAAATGATAACATGCCTCTGAAGTTTGACTTTTTGCACCATTACAATACTTATAGGCAACTAGTCATCATATCTTCTGCTCTCTGAAACACATGTTAATGCTCAATAGTACACATATATGGTTCTTTAATATATTTGCATTATACTAAGATGCATTCATTTTCAATGGCTTTTGTCCTTAATGGCTTTTTTCCCCCTTACATTACTTTTATACTTTAAGTAGTTTTGAAACCAGTACTTTTATACTTTTACTTGAGTAAAAAACTTGAGTTGATACTTCAACTTCTACAGGAGTATTTTTAAACTCTAGTATCTAAACTTCTACCTGAGTAATGAATGTGAACACTTGGACAGGTAGACTACTAACTGGGACCTGTTAAAAACAGCAGAGAAAAAGTACTAACACTAAAAGGTGTCCTACAGGCAAGGTCTGGAAAACTGGGCACTAACCAGTGCTTATGTTTTAGTGCTGTAACCCTAGGAATGATGCAACACAATACTTAATTGCGTATGGGTGTTAGTAAAGTTTTAGTTTAGACTGCAATATCACTTTGCATTAAAGATTATCCTAAACACAAGTGTTGTTTCCCTGCTATCTTATTCAATTCCTTATTTCTTTGTGGGAAAGATGTATATGTATATATTTGAAATAAAATGTATTTTCTTGCTAGGTAAACTTGACAAAGTGAATAAGTAATATATGTTGAGATACTGTACAATGTCCTGGTTACCTACTTAGCGCACTGCCTTCCAGAGGCTAAAGATAACACTCAAAATCGATGTCACTGGAAAAAGATACATAAAATTAATATATTTTTATTGGATTATTCAATCGTAGTGCCCAAAATAATAGATGCTTGCAAGGAGGGGAACTAAAATAGGCTAAAATAGTTAAGAGACACCTCTGCCCAGGGACTAAAGATGCAAATTAGCCACTGGCTATAATCTAGCATATTTACATGAAAATTAATATGTACTGTCCCTGGTTCTTTTCCTTTAAAAAATAAAATACAAATACATAAATACAAATACACAAACCTGTGATTTCTTTTTTTTTTAAAACATGTTTCTTTATTGGGTAATCCATGTAAATTATATTACACAATAAACATTTCTTTTAAAGGGTTCGACAGAATACCCCGTTTTATATTTTACCATACACACAAAAAAAAAATAAATAAATAAAATATAAAAAAAAAATAATAATAAAATAAATAAGGACACAAAACATAACAAACACCGCAAAACACACATACTGCAAAATACGTAATTATAAACAGGTCTCAAAGTAAGTACCGATTACCAATCAAACTCTGACTGAAGACAATAATAATAGGAAAAATAAAGTAATAAACTAAAATACAGGACACGCAAAACAGCAGCAACAAAAAAATTAAAAAATAAAAATATATTAATAAAACAAAATAAGATAAATAAAAAAAATTAGACATGGTTAGCAATATCATACTTCCCTGTAATTAAGTTAAATCAGATTAAATTAATCTTCCAAGGATGCCAAAGAATTAACAAAAGAAAGAATAGGTTTCCAAATATAAGAAAACCTATCAAACCTGTGATTTCTAAGTGAAATCACGCGAGTGGCTGCAGTGGCGGCGCTTGTCCAGCAGGTGGCGGGGCTGCTCGCCGTGCACGGGTCAGCCTTGGGGGCTGCGTTCGCCTTGATCTCCATTTTGTATGTTTTTCCTTGAGGTTAGCGCGTACTTTCCTAATGGCCAGTCACATAACTGAAGCAGCGTGACACTTTTGCATGAATGCATGCAGCCAAATCTAGCTGTGGAGCACCGAAAAATTAAAAAAAGACCCCCCCCGACCGTAAATCTGCTGGTTTTGCGGCTGGATGTGGCGATGTGGCGACGACACGAGCGGAGAGCAGCAGCAACAACAGAACCACTTTACACCAAAACAATGTTGACGGACGACCTGTGGACACTTATCAGCAACCGGCCATTTCAAGGGTAAATATGAAAACGTGTTTTATACGTGTAACCCGAGGTCACACACATACAGACTCGGTCGTATGTTTATTTATGGCCGTGTTAGCAGCCAGTGGGCCAACCTAAAGGCTGATTTATGGTCCGCGTTATATCGACGCAGAGCCTACGCGCAACCTTCGCCGTAGGCTCTGCGTCGATGTAACGCGGGACCATAAATCAGGCTTGAGTGTCAAAGACCTTCGAGTGAAACACAAACTCTTAGCAGCGGGGCTAACCGTGGCAGAGCTCACGCCTGGGCCGGCTTTAGTGCCCTTCTGGTGGGATTGAGGGGCGGATACGCGCCGTGGGATTTCACTGGAGCCACTAGTGTGCAAAGGATGGGCTCCTGTAAACATTAGTGAGGGCATTTAATGTAAAGGAGAGCTAGCATCAGCTAGCTGAGGGGGTGTAGGGGGCGTGTTTCAATGAAACCCTTCAGTCCTGGACATTAGGGACCCTGAATCAAATCTAATTTGATTTGTATAACACCTTTCATCCAGGTATATGAAATACAAAGTGCTTAAAATTTTGACTGAAAAATAAGCATAATAAAAACAAAAATAAAAACTGGGAGACCAATGCACACTGACATACAATATAGTTAATTAAAATGAAATAATGATAAAAATTCAAGAATAAAGGCTAAAAAATAATCAGTCCACAACAATAAAATATAATAATAATAATAATAATAATAATAATAATAAAAACATTACAAGAAATAGATAGATAAATAAATAAAACAAATGCCTCTTAAAAATGTTAAAGGGGACCTATTATGAAAAACATGTTTTTTCTTGCTTTAAAGGAGCATGAGGCAGGATTTATGAAAAAAATTCGTATACGTTTTAAGCTTTCTAGTAATAATGTGAGATGAAGCGTTCCAAACCAAAAAGAATGAGCCCTCTAGTGTATCTCTCCGTTGCCTTGAACAGGCTGTGTGCTGCAAAATGTGCTGCAATTCCGGGCCGGAATTTCCCACGCTGGGCTGCAGATGTGACGTCACATGACGCTGCATGCACGTTCTCCCCGTTCTCCCGTGCCGGCTTCGCTGTTGGCTGCAGTACCCCCAACGGCCGTTGTGGCGCTAATGAGTCTCATTTCTTAAATGAGCCTCAAGCTCCTTTAAAGGGGACCTATTATGAAAAACACATTTTCTCTTGCTTTAACATATATAAAGTGGTCTCCCCTCAGCCTGCCAACTCAGAGAAGGAGGAAAGCAACCAAATTCTTCAGAGTCTGTACAGCCGCCCGGATGAGCCGTCCAGTGTGATGTGGCTTCTACGAGCCGTTCAGATTCTGCTCCTGTCGTTACGTAACGACGGGAGCGATGCGTGAAACCACGCCCACAACTAACTCCGCCAGCCGGAGCTTCCAACATTTTTTCGTAGCGGTGTATCGCGTCATTCAGGCAGCCAATCAGCACAGAGCCTCATTATCATAGCCCCGCCCACTCAGAATCCTGCATAGAGATGGAGGTTAGAAACGGGGAAGATAAAGACATGGCTCCGAAGCTGAATTTCTAATTTATTTAGCAAAAACAATCTTGTTTTTAAGACATTCAAGGCCTGTTTAAAATAGGTATTAGATGCCATAATAGGTCTCCTTTAAACATAATAAAACTATAAAATTTGATGCTACATAAAAGCCAGACCAAAGAGATGAGTTTTTAGTCTACGTTTTAAAAATGTCCACATTTCCAGCTCCGCTCAGATCCTCCGGCAGGCTGTTCCACAGTTTTGGAGCATAGTGGCTAAAAGCACGTGGCTGAACGCAGTAGCCCAGGGCTCCAGGGGGCTCCAGGACCTGGGGCCACTCTAGGCACTCTGCATCTGTTTTGATAGGGTTGTTTACTTATATATATTTCCTTGGGAAGTCAATCGATCACATAGGAAAAGAGAAAAAAACATATTTCAAATGAAAAATGTACGGAAGCGTATTGCATTCACTTGAGAAAAAAAAAATCGGCTTTGTTTTTCTGAATTAACGAGTTAATTATCTCAGAATTCCGAGAAAAGTTTTAATTAAAAAAAAAAATCTGCTCTGTTTTTCTGAATTAACGAGATACCTACCTAACTTGCAAGAAGCTGTCATTCACTTGAGAGCTCAATTTCATGGAAGCAAACATGTTCCTGTCCAGTTTAATCCAGTTTCATTTTGCTTTTGGTTTGAAACATTGGGAGATACTCTGGTCTTTAAGTTATATAGATGGTATTGTTATTAGTTTGTCGACTTTGCGCAGAAACCTCAGGACTTTGCGGTTGTTCAGACGGAAAGCCCATTCTGATTAGATTAGATCTGCTGGACATTATCTCGTTAATTCAGAAAAACAGAGCAGATTTTTCATTTTCTCAAGTGAATGCAATACGCTTCCATAAAAATGACCACCAAACACATTTTCAGGGGCCATTTACAATCCTGCTCTCATGGTGCCACTATATCATGATCCAGTTGGTTTAACTTGAAACCCAAGCAAATCTTAACTAAATCACATGTAATAATGATTTTGATCAAAATTATAGTGTGTTTAATTTAGTTTTCCTTGCACTCTGGTCTCAAGGACCTAGGTCCAATCTAGGCACTGTGCCACTGTTTTGATAGGGTTGTTTATTTATATATATTTCCTTGGGAAGTCAATCGATCACATAGGAAAAGCGAAAAACCATCTTTCAATGAAAAATGACCACCTTGGCCTTATGATCCAGGTCCTGCTCAAGGTTTCTTTCCTCCTAAAGGGGAGTTTTTCTTTTCTACTGTTTGGCTTAAGGTTTTTTTCCCACTAGGGGAGTTTTTTTACCTGCCACTGTTTATGTTATGTTTATGTAATAATTGCTCCGGGGTAATGTTCTGGGCCTCTGGAAAGCACCTAGAGACAACTTCTGTTGTAATAGACGCTATATAAATAAATCTGAATTGAATTGAATGGCCAGAGATAAAAAACACACCAGAAAATTTTCAGGGGCCGTTTACAATCCTGCTCTCATGGGGCCACTATATCGTAATCCAGTTATTTGCATTGGTTTAACTTGAAACCCAAGCCATTCTTAACTAAATCACATTTTATAATGATAGTAGCTGTCTGTCTGATTAAATGATTTTGATCAAAATTACAGTGTTTAATTTAGTTTTCCTTGCACTCTATGTCCCCTCCCTCCCCCCAATAAAAAGATGGATCAAGGTGGAGTGAAGAAGATAGCATACAGAAGAGATGACCATCTAAGCAAACTGGTCTACACTGAAAGTCCTGAGGAGGGAGGTCTGTTGAGAGTGGCCCCTCACAGTGCCATCTCCATCACTTCTGCCACATCTATTGTTCTTCCATCCAACACATTGATGCAGCCAGGACAAGCAACTAACGGCATCAGCAACAGCCCCCTTCCAGAGGAGCTCACCTCAGCCCCTGCCAGCATTGACTCCTTTGTAGAAAGTCCCGAGCCCAGAGACCTGACCAAAGATCAGAGGCCTCAGCAGCCACATTTACTTCAGTCACAAACTTCTAACACTTTTGGGCATCAAAATTTACCTCACCTGGAGGCCAGCATCAGAAACATTACTCAGTCGTCCATGGATTCACTTATTGGAGGATCAGATCCCAACTTTTTCATCATGAAAACAGAGGATTTCTCAGTGGATAAAAGAGAACAGGACCCCATCGATATTGAAAATGCCTTTGATCACATTGGAAAAGATGTGGAAGTGAACCAGAAATTGTTCAGTGACAACACTCTGGACCTTCTTCATGACTTTGACCTCACTGGGTCCCCTTCAGATTTTTATGTTGGGGATGACAATTTTCTGTCCACTTTGGCAGACGATTCTTTGATTGTGGATGGGGACATGAGAGGGACATCAGAGAGAGATGTAAAACCTGCTGTGTTTGAGAGCAGTAACACCGCATTGGTGGCCTCTGTTGCCCCCAATGGCAGCAGTGTGAAAAGTCCAGATCAGTCGAGCTCAAACTTAACCACAACCTCCTCCTTGACCCCTACAACCACTCTGCCGGCTGTGGTGAAAAAAGAAAAAGATGCCGGCTTTATTCAGCTCTGCACCCCAGGTGTGATCAAACAAGAGAAGATGTCCACGGGCAACAGTTATTGCCAAATGAGTGGCACATCCTCTGCCGACACGCCGAACCCCATCTCCATCTGTGGGGTCAGCACTTCAAGTGGACAGAGCTACCACTTCGGAGTCAACTCCAGAAACAATGAAGCTCAGCAGCAGAAGGACCAGAAGCCAGTGTCCAGTTTGTACCTCCCAGTCACAGCTATCGGTGGAACTTGGAACAAGAGCCAGGGTCTTGGGAACAACTCAGCAGTCCACAGGGCCAGTGAGACCTTCTCTCCCTCCTTCGCCAACAGCTTTACCAGGTAAGTGCTATAAGCAGCAGTAGTTATTTGTGTGGTATGAGCATTCATTTCAATATCAGTAACTAACGTGAATTAAACTAGTTACTTGTTTTCTTACCAGTTATTTTATCATATGCTGGATGTCTTTCCCCCCAGTCCTCATTTTTTGCCAGATATTTATGACTTTCACAGTATTTGAAATAAACCTTTTTGTGATTTGATGACTATAAAGACTCAAATCAATTTCCTGAAATCATTAGTTTTTAGTCATTATTTTAATTTGGGGAGTAGTTTTTGCCCAAAAATAAAATCTCGATTTTTTTTTCTCAAAATCCGATTTTCGATTACGATTACGATTATTTTGTGAATTGACAAAAGGCAAAGAAATTATTTCAAATATGCTGTTTTTTTATTGAACATTTGCCCCATTGGGCTTTAAGTGCAAACTTTGCTCTTATTAAACCAAAAATGAATGAATAAAGTGCAAAACTCTGTAAAATAAGTTGAAAAAAAGTTTTAAAAAATATAATAAAATATAAAGTTTTATCTCTAAAAAAAAAAAATCAGCAAATCAGCACTTGCAAACATACAGTAAGTTATATTTCCAATTAAATAAAACAAGACATTTTCTAATTAAACTAAACTGGGTCTTTGCATGCTAAATAATAATGCAACCCATGAAGGAGGTAGAGGTGTGTAATGGGGCACTTGTCGCAGGTATTGAGAGGTATTTCCATCAATCATTAATATGTGTGCAGACAAGGTAAAAAAATTAAAAAAAATAAAAAAAGTGAAAAATCGATTTTACGATTTTCATGTTTTAACATCGTTCTAATTACATAATCGCGATTACGATTTAAAATCGATTAATCGAACAGCCCTAGGGAGTAGTAGACTTAAATTTTTTTAGTGTCACATTTTGTGTCGGTTGTTTCAGTCAAGTCCTGTATGTGGCACTCAACTTCAGTCACAATTGGGTCACCCTCTGTTTATCATAACAAATACAAATACTGACTTGTAGAGGCAGTTTCATATCCACCTACCTTCTAGAGACTGAAAGGTCACTGTGAAATGACATTCTATCAAGATCTTCCGTGTACCCTCATTGATGGGCGTTGTCATGTAATAAAAGTGTCTCCTGCTTATTGTTTGCATTTGCACCACTTTATTGCTACGGGTCTCATAATCTTTTGTGCAGAGAAGTGGTTTCAGCGGTAAAAATGAGGTAGAGCTCCTCGGTTGTTATTAGTCTTGGCCCTACCCACATTGTATCAGTGGCTAGACTCATTTACACACAGTTTTTTAGTTCAATACATTGAACCCTGGATATTCTGAATGTAGTGCGAATTCTCCCATGATGATACTTAGTTGTTGGCTAAATTTACACATAAATTCCCCCACAAACAACCAATTTCTTCCAGCATCATCAGATAAAATCCATTGTATATAAATGGCTTGTATATATATATATATATATATATTATATATTTTTTTTTTTTTAAGTTGCTTTAAAAATATTTGGTCAAGCTTTCATAAGATAGACCAAATAAGTGAAAAATGTACTTGATGAGAAGTGATAAAAATGATGCCGTCATCAAGTACAAGAAGGTGTATGCTGAAATCTATGTTTATTTTCATACTCTTGCATTTTATTCATATTAACTAGCCTGGATTTGATTGGTTGTTTGCTTTTAAGTAGCCCTTTATCAAAAGTTTTTGTAATATGGATGGGAAAAAATAAATTGCAAACATTTCATAAATATCTCATGCCATATCGCTCACAATGTCTTTATTTAAAATGTATATTACATGTCCATGCATAACAAATGATCTTTAAGTAAATGTTGTCTTTACTTTAAGTTGATTATGATGGAAATTTTCTGTCACTGTGAAGTCATTATTAGTTCACTCAGGTCTACTTGATTTTAAATCCCTTACAATGGCACAGCTGCACCTCTTGCTGATGGAAATTGGTATCTGCTTGGCCTTTTGGCTGTTTATGTGTAAAATGTAGATTATTATAGGTATTTGGGTCTATTTAGTAAAAGAAACGGCAGACTTATAGTTGCTTTCTGCCTATGCAGATTGTTCTGCCACTTTCAGAATAACAATATCAAGATGAAAATAATTAGTTTTTAGATTTTTAATTACAAACAGACATCTAGAATAGGGAACTACAGTTGAAGTCAGCATAGCCTATAATTTGTGTGGTTAAGTGAACCCAACAGCGTTAAACTTCCTATTGGTGGTATGGGCTCCACTTCACTTCATATATGATGAGCCACAGGACTCCACCCTTACTGTGTCTTTGGGTAAAGCGAGTAAGCTGAGTTTCGTCTAGGCTCCAGTATTACTTGTATGTTTATGGCAGTACACAATCAAAAGCTTTTGTATTTCTGCAGCTTATTTTTATTGTGATAACTTATCTCTTTTACAGTTAAACTTTCCAGCTTGTTGTCGCTGCCTAGCCTCTCAGTTCGGTTTACGAGGCTGTCTTGGGCATAACTTTGAGCTGCTTCATGCCAAAATCAAACCTGAGGTCTGGACTTTTTTCTGCACTTGAAGCAGATGTGTCCACAAGCAGCAGCGGGAGCATTTCATACATAAAATTGATGAAATAAATGATTTATGGCTTTAACAGATTGGTCATACATCGGTAAGACTTTTGACTTTTTTTTTTCTTCTTGTAGGGAAACATGAAAATGGGATGTTTCATTGCTTTTTCTTGTTTCAGTGATTTAAAATGTCCTTCCAGTGTCAATGGAAGTTCACATGGTCCCACAAAATGTCTTTATTGTTTGGTGGCCCCTGTAGATGCTACGGGTTCAGCTCTGAATACAGCTTTGACTCCGAGTTGTGAACAATTATGTGAGAGAATCAACCTTCTTAGAGGCTCTCTTGTTCGTATTTCTTTCACATTCACGCCTGTCTGGTTTAGTACTAGACATGGACTGATCAGCTTGAAGATTGGCACGCAGGACTGCGTCATGTCAACAAGTGCAGCGATTGTACTTGTGTTTATATTGCTGGTGCAAATTACGCCTGCTTCAATTTTCCCAACTCTCTGACATTCGTCCTGTTGCTTATTGAACAGGAACAGATGGGTAGAGACACAAGATACACCTCATCTTCATTTCACATGAGACTTTAATCACCCTGTCTTTGTGTTCTGAAGAGGTGTGTGTGTTTAAGCTTAGCATTATTTGCTATGTGGGGGTAAATTATCATGTGCGGGTGTTTGGTCTTATTGGGATGTGAGCTTAGCATTTCTGTGTGTGTGTAATGAGAGGGAGTTGTTTTTGTGTGGTGCTGCTCACTCAGCCTAACCTGTGTGACATTTAGGGGCTTTAAATTAGCTCAGGGTTAGGGAGTTCAGGGTTCCTGCTTACATACTAAAATGTCTGTTCGTGTGACCTTGCATGGCACTGAATAACTGACCTACCCTAACCAGAGAGAGTGCTGCTTTGCTTTGGTGCAGGCAGGGACCTACAATATTAGTCTGATGTGCACGTGCTAATGATCCCATGCCACGTGTGCTTTTAGATATCCACACCTTCTCACTAAGTTTTATGCATGACGGTTTTAGATTCGGATCACATTTTACTGTCCCAATCACAAACAGCCTGTCTACATACAACAAAGTAATGACTGCATCATCTTGAGAAATGTCCTCTTTGTTACTATATTTGAGAGCACACACCTTATCATGTGATAACTGGTTTGACCACGTGAGTCGACCTCGTTGACCCAGAGTTTTCAGTGAAAACAAATAGTGACACGGGATGGAGGAAATGCTCATTAACTTAACTCCTGTGGCAAATAAGACAGCTTTTTATTAGCGTTGTGTTACATAATCATTTAGCGGGACATTTCCTCTTCCACCCATCCAGCCTTCCACTGAGATGGCCTGGTTTTTGCTTAGTGGGTATAAACACATGCTGTGTATACACACTGGGTATAGACAGCAAGTATATAATCGGTTGTGCTGTTTAAGGTTTGTAAAATTCTTTGTAGAACAAGTTTTGAAATCTGTGCTATATGAGCACACAGAGCGCTAACCGTACTGTTCTGTTGTGACTTTTTCGTGAAGGAAGCAAAATGCTGTTCAATGGAGTTTTAATTTATACAAAGTTTATGTGCACTTCATAGTTTACGAGAATTCCCGGAAGGCTTTTGAACCAATTAAGTGTTTAATAGAGGATTCTTGTGCAGGAGTTATTTACCCTTCAAACTGAAAAGAGCTGTTTTCACATAAATAATATACGTTTGGTTTTGTATCAGCAGGTAGTTTCCCCTTATATATGCATCATAGTAAAAAATTCTAGGTTTTTGCACAAAAGGGACCATTCATTGTAATTGTTACGTCATTTCAAACAAGATATATTTCTAACTTTATTGTAGACCTGGAACAAATTAATGAACTGACCAGTTTAATCAAGTGGAGATTTATTATTTATTTTTCTGAAAACTGCAAGACAGAATTTTGGATATCTCAAGCGTTTCAGCTGTGAGAATGCACTTCATATCTTTGATATAGGATTTAAGGGGGGCAGCGAGTCACTGAATTAGATTGAATACCAGTATTTTTATTAATTACAACATTCAAAGGCAGCATTGCATTTTACCATGTCGCAGCTGGGTCTTCATCAAGATGCACAAAGCACAGCGTAGCAGCAAAAGTTGGATTCAAATACCTTATATTTAACCAGTACTGATGCAAATGTTTCAAAATGTTTTCTTGATAAGCTAATGTGTTCTGCTTTCAGTGCTAGACTAAGAGAAAATAACATTTCTATCGCAACAGGAAGGTTTACTCTGAATATTTTTAAGACATCAGTCATTTATTTAGTTAGTCACTGGTACAAACAATTTATTAATTATTATTCACTCAAATCTTTAGTCTGGTAATTTACAGATACTTCTAACAGACATGCGTCACATACTGGTTGATTCAGTTATTCAGCATTGACCGGTTTCCATGTCAAGACTGGAGGGTTTTCAGCTCAAAACATTTGTCTCCAACAAAAATGAATATGTATCATTCAAAAAATATTTCTCAACTGAAAAAGTGCTTTATTCAGTTTTACTTAAGTAAAAGAGATTTACCTTTTTATCATGGAAACAAAATGGGCCAGTCGCACTTTTATTTAGCATTTGATTAAGCTCTGGTCTAACACGTAAATAATGTTTTGAGTTGCAAGTCTCTGACAATACAATGGAGTGTAGGATGTCATGTGAGTGGCTCAGTCATGTGGGGGTTTAACAGGGGGTTAAACCTTAAACCTCAGCTAAGCTGATGACAGTGGAATTGGTTCATTAAGTCTGTCTCTGGTGGTGGACTTGATTTGATTAAATACATTTTTTCCAAAAGTATGAAAATAGCAGAACAGAGGGTAGTGTAATTCACACAGTTTCCGTTTGTTATATCTCTTAGTCTGTAATAATTGTATTTAGTCATCCTGCTGATAAAGCTATTTTAAAGCTAACTTCCCAAAAATAATCGCACCAACTCACAAGCTGATTTTACTTCTGGACCTTCAGTTGTCTTGAAATAATTAGTGGATGGTCCTGTGGTGATAGTTTGCTTTTTCCTTTATTTGAGGAAATATGGTCGTATTTTGCATCCATATTTATCATTTTAGTTGTTTTGTTTTTCTTCAGAGAATGCTGTTCATTTTCAAAAACACCAGTTTGGCTATTAAAATGGACCTACAATTATACATCACATAACATTTCATGACAGTGGTGTAAAAAGGTTTTTGGTGTCGTGCCAGTTGTCAGGAAACAGTCTAGCGTGACCCGTGTCTTTACTCAGCATGATCTAAGTAAACAAAATATTGTAATACGATCTAATATTTTCATTTCCTTTTTATTCTGTAGTGCATGGTCACATTCCTACTGTAATTTATTTAATTCTTCTTGTCAGTCTTGTAGCTAGATTTTCACTTGCCTTTAACAAGAAGAACATGCGATATGTAACTATTTTTTCCTCTTCGTCCAGTCAATAATAACTTTTTAGAATTATCATAATGGTGTCTGGATTAGTCCTACAGAGCTGTGGAAAAGTACTCCCTTGCTCTTTCATTTCTAAGGTTTCATGTGTCAGAACATTATGAAGAGACCTTATCAGGTCTTAAACTTGGATAAATATAAATTCTTGTGGTCGTTTTCAGGTGTGAGCTTACACAGTGCTAACTGGAGATATCAGGAATGTTCTCTGAGAAACATAAACCCAAAATGTTTTATTATCATGCATACATGTATTGCATCATGCATGTATCAGCAGCCATATACACTCATGTTAACATAGCATGTCTGTGGTTTGGATTTTATTTTTTATGATGAGGAAATGATGCTCATAATGATAAGGAAAAATACCTGCTTGTCAGTCTCATCTCCACATGCTGACTGTGGGCGTGTGCTCAGCTGGGCAGTTGTGTCCTGCAAGTTGAGTCCTGTTTGGTGTTTGAAACATGCTGCATAGATGGGAGGTCCCCAGTATAATGGTTGTGTTGAAAAAGACTGGTGGCAGCAATGTGACGGCTGTGTTGTAAAAACTGAAGCATCTGCTGATAGAAGTGTATTTCTGTTTATGTTCCACATAAATCTATATCCATAGTAACAGATACAAGGAATTGTCCTCATTTACCCTGCACTTTTTTACAACAGAACTGCCCTGAGGACATATTGCAAAGAGCTTTGAAAGTGAATACATACATATATTATGATAAACTATAGTATGCAATTAACTCATTTAAAAATCGTATCACTAGGAACAGAAATATGTCAGTTCTTCTGTAATGTGTTTCTATGTAATGTATTCAATTTAGCAGTATAAGAGACATAACATTACTATTTTTCAATCATTTTTTCTTCCCTTGTCCAACTTATGCATTTTATTTTAGAGTATTTTTTTAGAAAAAAGGTTTGTCCTATACCCACTGCACTATAGAAATCTAGTGCATAAAGGGGAATGTAATGTTTATTTTCAGTTTGGACTGTTTGTTGTTTTTTTTTAGGAATACTCCTAACCAATAAGTTTTTTTTATTTTTTCTTTATTTAAATTTTCCAATCACATCAACTGACTGGAAGTAGGCTGGTGCCCCTGTCGATGTTTTATCACACAGGTAAAATGTTTGAAAAAATAATTTTGCAGGCTCTTAGTTCTGAATCTAAGGGGGAAAAAGTGGCACCTCTGCAGCAGCCCTTAACTGATTGACAGTAATAACTCTGACCTGTTGACTCAAAACCTGCTATGCAGTCTGAGCAGAGCTGAGTGAAGCAGTGTCTGGACATGTCAGTGATTTCAGTGTAGTGGGAAAACATCAGGGAATTTCTCATGTGATAATTCTGAGTCTATACCCTGGAAAGTGACTGACTCACTCACTGTTAAATAAAACTTACAGGGGAAACACCCATAAATGGTCTCTTTTGCAACTTTTACATTACATTAAAGCAGTTTTCCCAACTACTCCGTCTATAACTCCCCTCTGTGGTTTTTTCCAGATCACGCACAAGACGTGACATATTTTTGCATCGCTATAAATAATCCGTATAACTATTTGTGTTAAAACCTGTGACAGTTGTGTGTACAATGTTGGAATGATTCTTGGCCTTGAGGCAGCGTTTAACAGCTGCAGCGCTTGCAGAGCGTTGCAGAGACTTGTTGAATGTGTGTTTTCTACTAATGACTAACTGAGCTTATTAGTAACGCTGCTTATTTACTATTTATTAGGTCATTATGCTTTTTAGGTTGCAGAGCCATATAAAACCACTGCAATGAGTATGTTTACATGCAGAGCAGTATTCCAGGTACCGACCTTTGTGACCGTATGACCTCATATTCCCATCACTTGTCACTGTGCAGCATCTGAATGATGATTCATTCCCACATTATATCTCCCTATGCCGTGTTTTTAGCACACCCCCTCCAATTTCTTTCACTTTTTTTTCCCATCTCTGTCCCTCTCTTCATTCATTCTGATGTCACTCCTTCAGGGGCGTCAATTGGGTATGGCAAGGTATGGCAGCCGCCACCACACCTTTGCTTCAAGGGTTAAATGTAAATATTCGTTTTTTCAGATACATTTATGGAATAACTACAAATGCAAATAAGAACAACGTGATCGATTTCACTAGTTATTATACACTGCAAAAACTCAATCTTAACAAGAATATTTGTCTTATTTCTAGTTAAAATGTCTAATTTTTAGTCTCTTTTTTTTTTTAATCTCATTACATTTAAGACAAGACTCAAAAACAACCATTTTCACCTGTTTCAAGTAGATTTCCACTTAAAATAAGTAGAAAAATCTGCCAGTGGAACAAGATTGTTTTGCTTGTAATGAGAAGATAAATCTTGTCCCTCTGGCAGATTTTTCTACTTATTTCAAGTGAAAATTTACTTGAAACAGGTGAAAATGTTCAAAGAACAAGTTATTTTTCTGGTGATGATTCTTGTTTTAAGTGTAATGAGATTTTTTTGACTAAAAATGAGACATTTTAACTAGAAATAAGACAAATATTCCTGGTAAGATTTTGAGTTTTTGCAGTGAGCGAGACTGCATTTGAAAAAGTTCCAATTTTCTTGACCACACAGATAAGCTACATATCAGACTTCTGTGATGAGTATTTGCTGGACGTGTTGATTGATATTCTAGTTAAGTTCTGTGACTCGTAACCTTGCCATACCTTAGCTTCCACTGAATTGACGCCACTGCACTCCTTCAAACCAAGGGCAGAGACCTTGACTGTCAGCAGAAGCTCTGGGCTGCTTGAAGTCACCTTTATGCCTATGCGCTCATGTGACACATGTCTGTTGACTCTGTCTTATGCGTGCATTAGTTGTGTAGGTGCGTGCGAGTCGATGTGTTATGAGCATTGTTTGAGGCAGGAAGGCGCACCACCGAGCACTGGCATGAAGCTCTCACTCCTCTGACCTACTTTCCCTTCTGCCTCCCCACATCTGGCGCCGTATGAATGCACCAGATCAAATACCGGCCATTCCAGTCACTTTCACATTAATTCTGCATTCCCCAGTAACCACAGATTTTCTTTTTCTGTATTTACGTTTTTGTTACGTTTCAACACTGAATAGGCTTATAGAAATTCCCTATATTGAGGTTAAGGGGATATAGTTAAGCCTGTTCATTGTTTATGCTTTTCTTACGGTGTTGTATAACTGTCAAGTCAGCTAAGTCAAACTTTGGGAGAGGGGTGGGTGGGGTTCTCACAGATCCAGCACTATCCAGCTATAGGACTTGGGGTTCTGCACACAGTAGCAGCAGCCAGCCCAATTCATTTCACAGGCCAGGAAGCAAACTTCCACCTACAGTCACTAACAGCTCCTGTTATGGAAGCTAATATGGAAACTCTAGTCCTTTGGGATTGCTTTTCCTGTGCTGCATCATGAGCCTGGTTTCCTCTTATGGCTTTAAAGCTAAATACTAGCTCTTGCTTGCGGTTCCAAAATAGCTACATTACTGTAACAAGTTTGTCAGCACAAGAATAAGAAATTGATAGTGGCTCTTTGCAAAGATGCTTTGGGACCACCCAGAGAATCACATGTATCTAATGGGCTGTGTGATTAACCATTGCAGTGGCCGCAAAAAGACTTGGCGTGGTAAAAGTTCTCCAAAGGGTCTCTTTTGTATTCATCTGCAGTCCCATCTTGCACGAATAGCAAATTTCGACGGCCACATTTAGTTATTCTCTGAAGGAAAACAAAGCAGATGTCTTAAAAGTCCTGCCCAGTTGAATGCTCTTCTTCGCCATGGTGTTTTTCTGCATATGAGAATGATTTGGTGCGTGCAGACCAGTTCCCCTTTCTATTTCAGTTCTAACCTCTGGGATTGAGCACTTCCTTATGCTCTTTCCTAGCTTTCCTGCTCAGATTTTTAATGAAAATATGTTTACTATAGTTCACCACTGCAGTGAATGATATCAGGATTAAAGCATGAGACGAAGCAGAATAAAAGGTTGGAATCTTTCAGTGGATTGACCCGTTTATAATCTGGCCTGGTGTTAATCTAGCAAATTGATGCAGACTAATATGTGGAGTAAAAGCACAAACTCATTCACTTATGAAGTGAATAATGCGCTGACTTTAAAGAAGATGTCTGGGAAGTTACTTGTTGACATCCATTCATTAAGAATTGTTAAGCAGGGCAGTGGGGCATTATCATTGGTTTGTGATGAGACTTTGCTCCTTTAAAAGTCAAAACTGATTGATCCTAGAAAAGCTAAGTAAGTCAAGCATCTCCAAATTGCTTTTGGTTGAAGTCAAAGCCCATCTCAGGGTGTGTGCGTGCTTTTGCACTGGTGCTGAGCTCTGACCGATAGTAAACTCTCAGGGAATGCAAGAACTTCCTGTTGACAAAGCACTCATTTACACAGATGGTTTCAAAATGAGGAAATTTGGTCTTCCCACATTGCCGTGCTGTTATGAGTTGTTTGTCTTAAAATCTACAAAGACAGATTTGCATGTATTCTATTGTCGTGGCTGGATGTAGTCAGCTGAATTAACGTGCTGGAGAGAAGTGATTTCATCTTAAGCTTAGTTCTTGCTCTTGGAAGTGCGTAGCTGTTGCAGTAATAGGATTTGAACCAGCAGTCTAAAGCTTCCTGGCATAAACTGTCCTAGTGTCACCATCTCTGTGGCCTAAAAAAAGATAAACTTGGAAACATCACCATCATTAATATTATAGAAAATTGATCTATTAGCTTCCTTTGTCTTTTCTGCAGGTCACCACACTATCTGTCCAAAACTTGTCAGGCTTTCATTTATTGGTGGCACTTGGATACATTTTAATTCCTATTCCTTACACAGCTAATGAGACATCTGATTGTTCCTTCCGTTACCTTATAGTTACTGCAAATTTACATGTAAAGCCTTTTTTACACGGAGATTAATTTTTATTGATGCAAAATTGTCCCCCTCATTATGCTGCCATTTTCCACCTTCAGTTGGTCATAATGAACAGATGTAGGGCTGTGCCATTGTGTGTTAACAGCATGTTAGAAATGTTTAGAGCTGTGTGAGCCCCACTTGGCTGTGGCTGCATTTTTTCCCATTTGCACGACAGCTTGCTTCGTGTAATACATCGCTGCACTTCCATGAGCTCAGTGTTGTCGTGCAGTAGTCCTGCCTTGAACGAGCAGTCTGAAAGCATCTTAAGGAGAATCTTCAGTGGCAAGAAGAACACGAGGTCTTGTAATGAATAGTACGGCGTTCACTCAGGCATGACCACTCAGATCGTAATCCATGTAAGAACTGTGCTCCAACTACTAAAAAACAAAACGTCTTCAAATTACTATGAAAAACTTTGCTTCTAGTTCCTAAAATGTTTGCACTTGTCTGTGTTTACACATCGTTAGTTAATCAACAGTGAGGCATTATTTTAGGCTATAAAGCTTATATTATTTCTTGTTCAGGTTGTTACAGTAAAGCTGTGTTATAGGGATCATCAGCACCTCCAGAGAGAAATGGTTAGAACTTTAGTCTTTTTTTTCACAGATTTTCTTCTTTTTTTTTACATCTACTAGCTGCTGTAGAAAACTGATAAGCGTGATGAGGCAGAACCAAAATGAAAAGTTGTAAACAGTAAGCTGAAAGAATAAAAAGCTTTTTTTTAACCAAATGTGTTAACAACACATTTGATAATTAAATGAACTATTTAACATGATTGAAAAGCAACAAAAGCGTTGCAAATACTGCACGAATTTATTATTTTTTTAATTTGATTGTGTGTTTTTATTTTTCAGAGAGGCAAATATTTAGTCTTTTTTGGCAATTGTAAGTAAAATCGCTTAAATCAAGGAACATTTAACTGGTCAAATGTTATGAAAAATGTTAAGTACTGTAGGAATTATGCTTTGCTTAAATTTAGACACTTTCAATACAAGACAAAATTTCTTCTCTTAAAATATTTAAGGAGAAAAAGCAGTACTAAGTTACTCAAAGCGTAATAAACCAAGACTCAAATTGCACAATACCTGCTTTGCTTTGGCCTACTTTTAAAAAATTGTGGATTTTCTTAAATAACAATAGATAACTACATTTAACAGCAAAATCTTATCTTCAAATAATTTAAGGCGGTCTCTCAGGGTTTTCTTGCCTGCAGCTGCTCAGTCATGGAACCCAGGCCATGATCATCAGTTTTTGTGCTTACATTAATGTGAGTTAACGGTCTGAACTCGTCAGCTGTGGAATCAGCGGTGTTGGCAACTTCACTCATCATGCATCATGTCAGTTGTTGACATGATCTTCCACTTTGTGGGGGAGTTGCCGTTGTCCCTCAACAACACCTGAAATGCCTGAATTCACTGATTGAGTGTGGCCAAAAGTGTGGGCACATGTAGCATTTTGGCTTTATTTGCCCAACTAACTTGCACTATTTTAGCTGATTTATAATTTATTTTATATTAGCTTGCTGGCTTAGTCATGTATTTTATTGCTGTGTGTGTCTATCCCTAGGGTGTGATAGGTTCCCTAGCTCCAAGCTAAAAATTTAAATACTATAAAGTTTGAATTTGTCCTGTGCAAAACAATGCATTCAAAGGACCTGCTTTGTAGTTTTGCAGTTGTAAGTGGAGCTCTGAATTATCTCACCTGTGCCATGGATAGGCATGTTTTTTTTGCCTGTGGGCTCATGGTTTTGATGTTTTACTCGGGTTTCCCCGTTCTGTTGCACCATCTGACTGCAGGGGCCTGTCCTATTTTCATGCTATTGCATGTTGCATCACTTGGAACAGACTTGGGTTTCATGCTGAAAACTCTATAAGGGTATGCTAATGTTCAGAGCATGCTCACTTGTCAAATAAAACCATTTTCATTGCTGTGGCATATGTCTACACACCCTGACACACAGACACAGTTATTGCATGCCTGAGACTGAATATCCTCCCAGAGTGGGTGTTGTTTTGCTGTAGCCACTGGGCTAGAAAGGGGGCGTAGACTCTTGTTTCAAGGATGCAGTGAAGCTTGACATCCTCTAGTGGTAGTTTAAAAGAAGTGCACTTATATCTTGTATTCACTGGATCTGGAGATGGTTGTTTACTTTATGACACTCAGTGGATTTACTACAGATGTTGACATTGTTTAGAATTAAAGGCCCAAAAAGAAACAATGAGGTCTACATTTTTGCACAACATTAAAATGGAGTAAAATAATTAATTACAAAAAAAAAAACAAGCAGCAGCAGGTATGAAGGCATTTGATAAGCCTGGAAATAAAGGAATTATTTAGTTTCTGTCGTGTTTAGATTTTGATATAGTGAACTATTCATTATACATAATTTCTATGTCCTTAGTGTGATAAAGGAAAACTAAGTATACCATGTTAAAAGTTATATTATAAACACATTGATGTGATTTAAAGCTGCTAGGATCCAGGGGGTGGGTGGGTAATGTCTGGGGTTATGATTTTATTTTCATTTATTCATTTATTTATTTTTGCTCTTAATTTATGTGTTAATTTTGCATTGTTATACTTAATAATATGGGCATTACTTTTTTTTTTGTTTTTCTTTTTTTGTTTTGTATTTGTTTGTTTTTTTGTTATTACATTTATCTATTCATTTTTTGTTGTTATGTATTGGTGTTTTTTTGCACCATGTTGTTTTTTTCAGAAAAAGGAAAAAAAGAAATAAAAATTTGATCACAAAAAAAACGTTAAAATGGAGATGCTTTGAAATCAGGATACATGAAGTGTAATTCTATAATTCAGTGATCTAGTCAAAAATGTAGTGTTGAACTGACAGTATAAAGTATCTAAAGCCAGAAAAAGTCTTACAGAATTGAAAAATAATTCTGAATTTATTAGATTTGTAGTAAATTGTGTCAAATATTAAATATCCTGATAATTTACATTTCTGCCCTTTACTTGTTCCAGTTCTACCTCCAGACAAGAAGGGGGCACAGCAACATCCACAACGCAGGGAAAGAGCGGGACTCATAAAGTGTGCCTGGTGTGCTCCGATGAGGCTTCAGGCTGCCACTACGGCGTTCTCACCTGCGGCAGCTGCAAGGTCTTCTTCAAAAGAGCAGTGGAAGGTAAACATTCGCAGGAAAATGCTTACTTAATAATTGCTAATACTGATTGTCACACGGAATCTGAAGTTTGAAGGTTTGTAACACAGGAAGCATCTTCCTATGTGTTTCTCAGGCCAGCATAATTACCTGTGTGCCGGGAGGAATGACTGCATCATAGACAAGATCCGGCGGAAGAATTGCCCAGCTTGTCGCTTCCGCAAGTGTCTGATGGCAGGCATGAACCTGGAAGGTACACAGAAACTAATAGGGGTGTAACGATATATCGTGCCACGAAATTTTGCGATACAGAAACGTCACAATACGTGTCGTGGAGGTGACAAACTGTATCGTGATATTGGGTTATTAATCTATTGTGTTGACTAGTAACGCGCATCCGACCGCGCCTCGACCCGCGGACCAAAATCTTCCTCCGCTCAGAAGAAAGTAGTCCCGTTTAGCGGTCCCGATCGCGGGACTCTTACAGGGTTTTGCGCTCTGAACTTTTAAGTCTGGTGTAGAGTTAAGCCTTACCTTATTAAATTAAACCCCGTACTGTGGCGTATCACTCCGCCCAATCTAAAACAGACTAATCACTATAGATAAACTAGTGTCATTATAGTCCCTGATTTACATCAGAATATAAAGAATATATTTATAAAATAATGAACCCTGAATTACCAAAATAACCTTCTTAACAAATATAAATCTCCTCTTACACTTATAAGGTGAGTATGAATCAATCTTTTTTGTGATCTAAAATTGTATGTATTTATTTACTTTTATTTATTTATTTATTTAATTTTAGTTGTTAAATTTCTGGAAAAGAAAAAAGTCAAATCATACATGAGAGAAACTATTCAGTTTGTGGCAAAATATTTGTACTTGTATGAAACTGAAGATGCATAATGCAAACCTGACATTTACTTTTAGTTCAGTTTGTGGAAAATGGTTGGCCTGGCTTTCTCTTTAAAACTTAAACAGTTATAAAGCATTACAAACTGTAACAATAGGGCAAACGCACAGCATTATTTTGTATTTTGTGTCTTTCAAATAAAAGACAGTTTTTTTCTAGTCATATGTTCCTCATGCAAGGTTGTTAAAAAAATACTGCTATAATATTGTATCGTTATCGTGACCTCAATATCGTGTATCGTGAGATTAGTGTATCGTTACACCCCTACAAACTAACCTGATAACTCCATGTGATCAGAGCCCTGTTGTCTTTCTTACTCTGTATTTTCATACATATCCCCCCTCCCCCCCGAAGCTCGCAAAACCAAGAAGTTGAATCGTTTAAAGGGCACCCAGAACAGCAACCCGCCTGAGCTGACACCTTCACCACCAGTCGAGACTCGCTCACTTGTGCCCAAGTGTATGCCGCAACTCGTCCCTACCATGCTGTCCCTGCTGAAAGCCATAGAGCCGGACACCATCTACGCCGGCTACGACGGCACCCTGCCCGACACCTCCACCCGCCTCATGACCACCCTCAACAGGCTGGGCGGGCGACAGGTCATCTCTGCTGTGAAATGGGCCAAGGCGCTGCCAGGTTAGTGGTGTCTATGGCATCATTTCATGTCAGGTGTTATTTGTCAAGTAAGGCATGGCAAGTTTATTTGTATAGCACAATTCAACACAAGGTAATTCAAAGTGCTTTACATCAACATTAAAAGCATCAAGACACAATTAAACGGTATTTAAATTTTGAACTTAATATCCATCAAACATGTGCAAAACCAAGTTTACAGAGTGCACTGCCTTCATTGTTGGATACAACGGATGACTCAACACGCACCCACTACGATAAATCCCATTTTATTTTTACAGAAGGCTCATCTCAAATTGCTCCTTTGGCCAAGTTGACACATTTATTAAACTCTGAGCGATCAGGTAGAGAAGGAAAAGGATAGATAATCTGATCAAATGATATTCTGTTCACGGAGTATTTACAGGACTGTCTCAGAAAATTAGAATATTGTGATTAAAGTTCTTTATTTTCTGTAATGCAATTTAAAAAAAAAACAAAAATGTCATACATTCTGGATTCATTACAAATCAACTGAAATATTGAAAGCATTTTATTATTTTAATATTGCTGATTATGGTTTACAGTTTAAGATTAAGATTCCCAGAATATTCCTTATTTTTTAAGATAGGATATTTGAGTTTTCTTAAGCTGTAAGCCATGATCAGCAATATTAAAATAATAAAAAGCTTGCAATATTTCAGTTGATTTGTAATGAATCCAGAATGTATGACGCTTTTGTAATTGCATTACAGAAAATCTCAATATTCAAATTTTCTGAGACAGTCCTGTATGTCATAGTTTTAACATTTATTTATTTTATATATATATATATATATATATATATATATATATATATATATAATGAATTAACTGAATCCTCACCTTGACCACATGCCCTCTGGGGCATTGAAGGTGACCTGTTAACACACTGAAGTATTTCCTTTCCTGCCTGCTCTCAGGTTTCAGGAACCTGCACCTGGACGACCAGATGACTCTGCTGCAGTGCTCCTGGCTCTTCCTCATGTCTTTCGGTTTGGGCTGGAGATCTTACCAACAGTGCGACGGCAACATGCTCTGCTTCGCACCAGATCTCGTCATCAATGAGTATGTTTACTGTTCAGAGTTCACTTTTATAGTTTGACCCTCGTTTTTTAAACATGTATTCATATTTTATTGTTGACAACAACCGACTTGCACGACCACCGCCATATTAAAAAGGCAAAACAGATCACAAAGGACACTTCTCACGCTGGACACTCTCTGTTTGCACTGTTGCCCTCAAGTAGACGGTGCAGAGCATTAAAAACAAGAACACGTTTTCAGAGACAGTTTTTATCCTACAGCTGTAACAAAACTCAATCTACTCAAAAACAAACTTTAAACTGACATAAGGGATTGTGTGTAAATGTTTCATATACTATAGTATTTATCTATTTATTTCTTATCACTGACTGATGGCACTTTTAATCTGATTTTGACTCAAGAATGAAAAAGCACCAGTTAAGCCTCACTGCCTCTAACCTCACACCTCCAAATCAGACATAACATTAGGAGGTGGAGTTTTGTACCTTTTGATGAGCTTCTGTTTGATCCCACCAGGGAGCGGATGAAGCTGCCCTACATGGCTGAGCAGTGCGAGCAGATGCTGAAGATTTCCACCGAGTTTGTCCGGCTGCAGGTCTCCCACGATGAGTATCTGTGTATGAAGGTCCTTCTTCTGCTCAGCACGGGTCAGACTTTTCCCTTCCTCGACTTGAACCGCCATATCATTAATATGATGCATGTCACTTACTTTGCAAGTACAGTCATAACATCGATTCACTTTGTCTCATAAATGCAGTCTGATGCAGGATAGTTAAAGATGACAGCCACTAGGGATGGGCGGTATGGACTAAAAAATGTATCACGATAATTTCTGGCATTTATCCCGATAACGATAAAAATGACGACTAAAAAAATACAAATTCAACTCCACCTTTGTAACTATAAATCTATCACCACATTCAGTCTTTGGAGCCCCCAAATTACTGATCTAAAAGATACTAAATACTACTAAACGTCATCAATGGGAATTTATCTTTCTTTCTTTCTTTCTTTCTTTCTTTCTTTCTTTCTTTCTTTCTTTCTTTCTTTCTTTCTTTCTTCCTTTCTTCCTTTCTTCCTTTCTTCTTTCCTTCCTTCCTTCCTGTACGTTGTGCGTGGATTTAACGCAGAACCATAAATCAGCTTTACACAAAAACGTCATCAACGGGAATTTATCGTTTTTACCGCGAGATGACAAATTCTTACCATGGGGAATTGTTTTGACGGTTTATCATGAACGGTAAAATATCGCCCATTCCTAACAGCCACGACTCTCTATATAATGTATCATATGTTTTGATTCTTCCAGCTATATCATTTACTTTACCTCACAATCTTTGAATGTCCTTGCAGAGTACCAGTAAAGCTTGTACCTATACTGAAACCACAATAGTTTGTGTTCTGATGTTGACAACGCGTGCATTTCTCCCACAGTGCCAAAGGACGGCCTGAAGAGCCAGGCAGTGTTTGATGAGCTGCGGATGTCGTACATCAAGGAGCTGGGAAAGGCCATTGTGAAGCGTGAGGAGAACTCCAGCCAGAACTGGCAGCGATTCTACCAGCTCACCAAGCTGTTGGACTCCATGCATGAGGTACAGCGGTCCAGCACACCCAGCCAACTGTCTTCTGTGACACCAGCAGAAGTTGTCAGTAGATGGATATGCAGTTTAATTTGAGGTTTTTTAACACATATTGGAAGTAGAAAACTTTTAGCACACCGGATCTGCAGAAAGGTGCGTCGGAGGAGGAAAGCTGCAGCCAATTTTAAAAGAAAACTCCCGCACACCTTCTTCTCACCGTACTCGTGTTTATTGGGCTAACGTTTTGGTCATAGACCTTTTTCAAGGCATCAACACATATTGGAGAAAATATAATCTCTTTTTCTGTGTCACACAGTAGGAAGTGAGGATTCAATTCAATTAAATTCAATTTTTTTTATATAGCATCTATTACAACAGAAGTTGTCTCTAGGATCTTTCCAGAGACCCAGAACATTACACTCTGAGAAATTATTACATAAACATAACATAAACAATGGCAGGTAAAAACTCCCCTAGTGGGAGAAAAACCTTAAGCCAAACAGTGGTAAGAAAAACTCACTTTTAGGAGGGAAGAAACCTGAGCTGGACCTTCATAAGGGGGGACCCTCCTGCCGGAGGATGATTGTAGCTTTTTTCTTTTTCCATTTGCTCCTACCTCAACTTGTGATGCGATGATACAAATGCACCATTATAGGGGACCTATTATGGCATCTAATACCTATTTTAAACAGGCCTTGAATGTCTTAAAAACAAGCTTTTGATTGTTTTTGCTAAATAAATTAGAAATTCAGCCTCTTAGCCATGTCTTTATCATCCCATTCTCTAACCTCATTATCTATGCTGGATTCTGAGTGGGCGGGGCTTTGATAATGAGGCTCTGTGCTGATTGGCTGCCTGAATGACGCGATACACCGCTACGAAAAAATGGCGGAAGCTCCGGCCGGCGGAGTTGTTGTGGGCGTGGTTTCACGCATCGGAGGCCAACCTCTGTAAATCGCGCTCGTCGTTACGTAACGACGGGAGCAGAATCTGAACGGCTCGTAGAAGCCACATCACACTGAACGGCTCATCCGGGCGGCTGTACAAACACTGCAGAATTTGGTTTCTTTCCTCCTTCTCTGAGTTGGCAGGCTGAGGGGATAGGTCCCCTTTAAATTTCTTTCATCAAAAATGGGAGATGTAGTAATGCTTTTGTGCAACTTCTGTTTGCACTTCTAACATCACCACGTTGATGATTAAGTAGATGCCTGAATTCTTGCTGTCTGAAGATAAAAGACGATAAAGGTTTTGGGAATGTATAAATGTTGCCAATGTTGCCAATGTTAATTGAGGAGCCTTATTCATAGAACCAGATGTGGGTTTTTTTCCTGTTAAAAATTAAAATGGGGGGGTTTTAACTGATGAATGTAATTGATTGTATGCTCTCTGCCTGTGGTATTCCAGTTTATATGTCTCTTTTGTTTTTATTCTTTTTTTTCTTTTTTTTCCCACATTTACTAAGGTAGAACTCCTAAACTGTGGTGAAACAAACTTTACTTTGAAGTGACACACTGCTGCTTCCACATTTTCCAGTTAGGTCATTACTCAGTTTATCGTAGACATCAACAATTTACAACTTGTTGATGTTGTTGGTTTCAGCGTGAGGATTGTGAATGGTTTAAAAACTGCCGAGCACTTCTCTGGAAATGCTTGTCTCATGACTAATGCGCTTGCCTGTTGTGTTTGTCTGCAGATGGTGGGCGGACTGCTCAGCTTTTGTTTCTACACTTTTGTGAATAAATTCCTGAGTGTGGAGTTCCCAGAGATGCTGGCGGAGATCATCAGCAACCAATTACCAAAAGTCAAGGCCGGCAGTGTCAAATCTCTCCTCTTCCACCAGAGGTGACTGTTCCCCCGCGACAGACACAATGCCTTAAAATCCCACCGCATCAACCTCACCGGCCCAACACCCCCTCCCTCCCCCTGATTCTTAAAAAAAAAAAAAAAAAAGATGATGAATTAATAAAATTATAAAATAAATAAATAAAAAGCAACTATAAAAGGACTGACCATCTAAAGCCAGGAGAGAACTAAGTCCTCAAAAACAAGTATGCAACTTTGTGAAATGGGCTCACGGGTCCGGTGGGAGAGAGCGAGCGATGTTTGTGTGGAACCTGTGAGCTGGAAAGGTTTTGTTTTATTGATGAGTCTAAGATGTAGTGTCTAACAAAGAGTAGGGAATGTTTATAAAAGATATTCGCTAATAGAAATAGTCTAACATTACTGTCGTCTCAGGTGTCTTACCTTCAAGTTCAGAACGATATCTAAAATAGATAGAGAAATATCTATGTACAGGTTCTAATAGTATTTTCTACATTTTCAACTTACAGCAGTTTATACAATTTTCCAGGTTGTTGTTACCTGAGAAGGTAGCAAAGCTTAATAACATGCTCTTAAGTATGCTTTTATTTTACACTTTTGATTTTTATAGGTTGTAACAAAATGTTTTTGTCAAACAGGGAAAAAAAAAATCTGTTTTCTAGTGATTTCAAAAGCGTATTTCTTTGGCTGGATTAAGTAGCTTTGAACACAAGCAGTTCTGTGGGCCTGTCCACTCCTCAAAGATTGATTTCCGCCATAACCCGACCTCTTCCAGGTTTACATGTCAATCACAAAAGGGAAAAAGATGTGCCTTTTTTGCTTCAAATAGCCATTTTCTTCCTACTGAACTTCAGCCTGTCATGGTCTACCTTCCTCATGTTGATTGTACTTTTTTTATACGACACGCAGTTACAGTTTTCTTTCTGTTTTTTTTCGGTGGCTGTTTATCTTTAGAAGCGGCAGCTCAGTCTATCCTTGGTGTTTAGAAGTTATCCTAAGAAATAACCTTCAGCCTGCGTCCCTTCATGCGGTCTCTCTCGCACACTCTGCTGCGTCAGTGCGATTTGAGCACTTTGTACTCTGCGAAAGGCTTTAAAAAGACTGTGAAGTATGACTGTTAATTTGTACCAGTCTGTCAATAAGAATTTACACGGAGGTTAGATCTTTTTCTATGAGGAAACAGCCCACGCCCTTGCCCTGATAGTCCAGGAGTAGAATCTGACGGACACCTGTCTCCACCAATCAACAACAAGGGGGCGTGTTTTATTGTGTTTGCAAATTTGTCAATTTTTATCATTCAGGAATAGTAATTTCTGTAGTTTTAACATGGCTCAGATTTATTAGTGAATAACTTTCCTATGTGTTGGTTTTTGTTGTTTTGTTAAATCCAGTCACAATTCCACTGATACTCCTTCCTCTGAAGTGCATCATTGCTCAGAAAGCATCTGCTTTGGATAATTATTCTATTGACAGCTTATGTATTGTTTATAGTAATATTTGTTGAAGGAATAGATGAACATACTTGGGAAATAACAGGAACTGAGAGGATTGATACCCGTCGTGTGCACTGCCAGGGTGAATCAGGCGTTGAGCTTAAAGGCAGGAAGGAGCCAGCTCCGTCTGAAGGGAACAAAGCTCTTCACTCAACATGCAACTGCCCGCTATGGGTTATTGAATTGAACTGAATAATAATTTATTAATCCCCTAAAGGGAGATTAAGTTGTTGCAGTGTGAATTACTTAGGAAAATATGTAAGAAAGTAATGAAAAATAAATAAATAAATAAATGGCACGCATTCTCACATTACATTGCAGAGCCCTAGCTGGTTTTAATCTCCTCTGGCTCTTTACGTGGAAGGTGAATAAGAGTATTTTCCCAAATGTTTCTTTTATAATGAGCAGTTTATGTGATAGACAGCTTGTTTATACAGTACTTTGGATCAGGCACCGGCAAATTCATCATCGTCTATGCCTCGCTGCGGCTGCTGATAACCATTCACCTCTCCCGTATAACCCCCCCGCTTTACAGCATCCCTGTGTGCAACCTCTCCTCATGTTGCTGTGTCTTCAGTAGCTTTGCATGTGCAATTGTTTGCTTCGTAGTCCAGTCCTAGCATCTGAAAGCACTTCAGTCATCTCACACAGACTTCCTGTTGCAGTGAAAGTGCGCCATTACTGACCGGTCAGGCAGGCAAACTGGATCCTCTAATCTCTGGGAACATTTCAGTGCCAAACTCCTGTTTTGTCTGTTTTTTTTTTTTAGTGATGCTGGGAAGTAGGTCAGTATTTGTATCAAAAGAGGAAAAGAATCCAATTGAACCTTGTGTATTTGTCTGGCGAGTCAAGACGGGAAGTTCTGAGTGGTCCAAATGATCGATAACGGATATTAATGCAGGGCTGTCGGGGTCTCTGGTTAGTGTGTTTGAATTGCGTTTGCAAAGCTCGACTTCAGCATGTCTCATGATTCACACGTTTTTGCTTAAAACGCAAGGCTGTAACATGAATGTGATAAAAGTACTTAGGTATTCAGTCAGTAGAAAAGAAATGTTATAGGCAGATGAAAGGTAGTGAGCTGCCAGGAATAAATAATTAGATAAATATGTCACGTGAACAACTAAGTTCTTGCTTTTATATTAAATATGTAATATGGAAAACTATATTGTTTCCATTGTCTGTCCCAGTGACAACAGTAAAGGCATCAATATATTGTACAATTCTCACAAGCTCAGGTTTTTCTTTTTTGTTTTTTTATTTTCTTAAAAAAAGGTCTAACTCACAGAATATATCGTAACACACATCCAGATCTGACACAAGCAACCAATTACACTTGAACAGTTTGCATTTTCCAAATGTATCTGGTTCTGTGTGTCAGGGATTTTATGTGTTAGGAAAAAGGTTTAGTACATAGATGGGCAACGTTTGGGATGTCTGCTGCCGCCGCTACCCTTCACACTGTCCTTAGGCTCAGACAACACATGATTTTTTTTCTTCAAGAGATTTATTCATGATAGTTGAAAACCATCCCTATGACTTTTAGAAGGTTACTTTCACATCCAGTGTATCCAAATCTCTGCTGCTGCTGTTCAGTTATACAGGTGTGTGTGTGTGTATATGTATATATATATATATATATATATATATATATACACGCACACATATATATTAAAAAGAGAGATATATCTTTATGAAATCGCACAGTTATCTCCTCTTCTCGTTCAACGATGGGTCCTGTTAACTTTGTGCTTTTTCTGAGAAGGACAGTTGAATATGCAATAGAAATGACAGATAATCTATTACTATCAAACAACATCGTGTTCACTTCCTTCACTTCCTTTTCCTTCAGGGTTTTATATATATTGCTGTGCAAAAGTCTAAGGCACCCTAGCTTTTCGCTATCAAAGTTTAAATAACCATCCATATTTTATTTCATTTTTAAGACACAGTTGGAGATTGCAGTGACAAAATTAGAGGTAGACCAGTCAATCGGTCTGACGATCCATTTTTGATAATTGGCATTACATAGAAGACCCACATTGGTCAAACTTAAGGCAATACGTACACAAAAATAAAACCCCTCAGTGTTGAGAACAAAACGCCCCTGCAGGCAAAAAGTTTAAGCTATTTCGTTTGACCACCATCAGAAGCAATGCAGTGATGTTACAGTTATTAGTTTATTTTGGGTTTAAAGGTAGGGTATGCGATATTTAGACGTTTTTATCCCAGAACACTTTTTGTCACATTCAGTGAATATATCCTCACTATCTCATGAGTACACTGTTAAAACAAAAACTATAATTGAATAAAAGAAATGCACTTATACAAGCCCTGGCAATGTACACGGAAACAGAGGGGAGGCCAATAGATGTTTGAAATATCAACACATGTGACATAATCCATACATTACTCTGAGATGGGAAATTTAACATGGAGGTCATTTAAACTTTGATAAAACAAAAAGATTAGGAGTTAAAACTCTTGCCCAGTTTATACACGCATGCACACAACAATGTGTGTGTAAATTTTTTATATCTATATATAAAATATACACACACGTATATCAAATACAATATAGTATATTATATTTAGCTACTTGCTTACAGGTTAATTTATATCTTTATCTCTGCGGGCCAGATTTTCAGGAGATGGTAATCGCTCCACCCAGGTGGCGCGCACACACATACAGCCTATTTGATGTTTAACTAAAAGGTGACCAAAGCAAACACAGATAAACTGAAGATGGTATGTAGTCTTTAGAGTTTCAAGATGACAAATGTAACAGACTTTGTTTTTTATCCTCTTTTTTTTTTTTGATAACTCATTTACATGGCGGCTTTGGTCACATGACAATACTGTGAATAGGATAGGACTCTGGTTTTTTTCATACACAAACTGTTTGTGAAAGTAATCAACCAGCTTGAATCGAAAAAGATTTGCACTACCCAAATATTGTTTGAAAATCTATTTTGTATGAACATATGCAGACATAAACTTAAAGAAAGGGCGGATCATGTTTCACTGGTGTATGCTTTCTCTCTAAAAAAAAAAAGCTTTTTTGTTTCACCTAAAACAAGTTTAATATGTACATATAATCCATTGTAAAGAAAATGCGGTGTACTTGTCTCCTGATGATAATTTTTCAGTACCTACCCTCTGTATTATTTTTTTCTCTGTAGTGAGTCTTGTTGCTCTTTTCCTTCATTGATTCAAGGTTGAACTGTAAGTGTTTGTGTGGTACTTCTCGATATAAGGAACTGTATGCTGATGTTTGCCCCGATACTAACTTGTGATTCTGAACAATGGACACGGTAAGCTCATTGTAAGCCACTTTTCATGATTACAGCACTTGTTCATCCAATAAATGCGTTTTCCATTCTGATTCCTGCTTTATTGACTTTAAAATCCACAGTTTTTGCAGATTTCAGTGAAGTTAAAAGAGAACCTCCAAGCCCTCGATGGCTGTCCTATCAGCTCATCAGTTCACATGATCCAAGAAGGGCCGTGTCCCTCAAGTGGAGCTTCGTGAGACATGCTGTAGCACCTCAGTCAAATACCCTTATAATATTGCACTTTCTGATTTTAAAAGGCCAGTGCAGCCAAAAGCAACTTCATATCCATGAATTATTTTCATGCTTCAAGTCACTGAAAACCATCAGTTATAATTATTGGAGGGGTTCGTTCAAATGCCAAAAAAAGAAAAACATTTTCTTATAAAAAAGCAAATGTGACATTGATGTGTGCAGGAATGCTTTGTTGTGATTACAGTGACAAAGACATTTCACTTTGGTCTTACAGTTTAAATTTAAATAGTGACAGTTTGGGATAAAGTTTTAGTGTAATTTCACAGGAATCATTGGATCAGTAGCTTCTTTTATACAACATATTTACACAGTTTTTTGGGGGGTTCATCTTTAACTCCTACAGCCGTGCTTTAATATTGTTAATAATAATATTGATGGACAAACCTTTGGAGACAAAGCCCAGGTCACATGATCGCAGGTAAAGAAGTGGTGAAGGTGAGCTCATCAGTGCAGGTGGGATCCTTTAGTTTGGTGCTGTGTAGTTAGACCCCACCTTTTGTTGCAACAGGAGGATTTAACAAGTTGGACTTTTGGACCTACAAAGGACACCATTGTTCACAAGCACACTGATTATGAGCCGCTAGGCGCTGATTATATGGAGCTGGGACTTTTGTCCTTTGTGCTTTTAACTGCTGTGGGAAGACTGTCCACTGCTGGACTTTTATTTTGTCGTCTCTTTTGTTACTGGTTAGTGGATGTTTGTGCCAGTCCTTTATGTTTGCCACTGGTTACCTGTGTACAAAGCTGGATCTGCACCAGTCCCCTTCTCTCTCTGGGGACACGGGAGAGACATGCAACCTTTAAACTTTCACCGTGTTGTTTTGCAGTGGCATTTCTACCCTGAGTGCAAAGCTTGCCGTGTTGCATGCATTGCATGGTTCTAGGAGTGTGCTTCCTCATTTCTTTGTCTTTCACTTCTCTGACCTTATATTCCACTTTTGTTGCTATTAACAATTTTAGAGTGATTACAAATAGATTAGTCTACTTGAAAGTTTCACACGCTGCATCTTTCAGGTTCATCTGGGGCTTCTTTGTATTCAGGAGTAAAGTGAAGCTCTGAAAACTTGTTTTTGTTAAGCTGCAATCTGAATTGAAAAAGTTTTTCAAGCCTTCTTGTGTCACTGTAATGACAGTTGAGAAAAGCTTACACTTTAAACTGCTGTAAGCATCTGTCGCAAACATCTGGCGGCAAAGCTGTTTAATGGCATCCAATCTCCTGTCCATAGCTGCTTGTCAAATAAATAAAAAATAAAAAATGCAAGCCCTTGCTTTTTTTTGCTTTTTTTTTGTAAGTATTTGAGCACAATCTGGAGCTTCCTCTAAACTTCACACTTTGAGGATTCTTGAATGAATGAATGGTTTATTTCGGACAGAATACATTGAGACATTTACATGTTCATTTCACAAATAAAATAAAAGGTAAATAGAAATGTCCAAAAAAGGAGTAGGCTGAAGCCAAGGGCTTATTATAGCCTATCCTGTGCAGTGTATATCATTCACACAATATGGCATCTGGTGGATGATAATACACAAATAAGAAAAAATATATAAAAAGAAAACAAAGAGAAACTGTCATTGCATTATGTTATATAAAAATAGTAATACCAATAATGCAAAAAGTGGTATATAGTGGTGCTATTTTCATGTTAATCTATAATAGGCTATACCAACATAATTAACAGATTTCTTTAACTGTTTATCGTTTTATATTTAAACTTTTTTTTTTAAAACATACATTGAGGTACACATTCTTAAATCCTTATCACAGCTATTCCACAATTTGACACCTTTCACAGAAACACAGTTTTCTTTACTTTGGTTCTTCCCCATGCCTTCTTAAACATACCTGTGTTCCTTAGTTCATATTTACTCTTGTGGATTTCGAACAGCCTCTGAGAACATCTTGGGAGGAGATTATGATGTGCTTTATATATAATCAATTAGGTTTGAAGGTTAACTAGATCCCAGAATTTTTATGTATTTAAATTAATAAATAACTTTCACCCAGAAAAAATCTAAACCACCAAGACTGTTAATTCTTCTGGTTATTTATTTGTCAAAATGTATTATTTTCACATATGTAAATATGTATCCACTGTTATGGGTTTTGACAGTACTCGAGTTGTAAAAAAAAAATCAGGGGGGATGGTGGATTTTATCATATGGGGACAAATAATTTGTGCTGATTACAAATAATATATTATATTACAAATAATAGCACTGACCAAAACACCTGCAGAAATACTGCAGGAATGACATAGCAGCAGTTAAATGCAGCCTTCTGTAAGCTTTAAATATCCACCGGGCTTACATCAAATACATCAAAACACAACAATAAAAAACAGTTTTCTGAACTTATCAATATGCCTCTGTCCTTCACAGGATAAGTAAAATGGATCACTGCAAAAACTCTAAATCTTAACAAGAATATTTGTCTTATTTCTAGTTAAAATGTCTCATTTTAGTAAAAAAAAATCTCATTACACTTAAAACAAGACTCATCACTGGAAAAAACAATTTTCACATGTTTCAAGTAGATTTTCACTTGAAATAAGTAGGAAAATCTGCCAGTGGAACAAGATTGTTTTGCTTGTAATGAGAAGATAAATCTTGTCCCACTGGCAGATTTTCCTACTTATTTCAAGTGAAAATTTACTTGAAACATGTGAAAATTGTCAAATAAGTTATTTTTCTGGTGTTATTTTTCTGGTGATGACTCTAAATGTTGAAATAGCAGTAAAACCACATTCATTGATGAAATTACATAAGGGATGGAAAGGGGGGATGGCAGTTTTACAGGGGGGATGATTTGGACCGTTTTTATTTCAGGGGGTATGCCATCCCCCCTCAACTAGAGTACTGGGTTTTGATATTTTTCCATACATTCATCGATAGTTCACCTCCAGGAGTCGGGAGCGCGCATGTTAGGGTGTGTGGTCTACGCTCGTTCACGAGCATATCCACGCCAGACCACTGCAGGGGACAAACGGCTGATTTATGGTTCCGCGTTACACCAACGCAGAGCCTACGGCGTAGGGACGCACACCGTACGGTGTGCGTCTCCGCGTACCCTACGGCGTAGGCTCTGCGTCGATTTAACGCGGAACCATAAATCAGCCTTAAGTATCGTTTCCGCTGGAAATAATCCACCTGCTGTGCGACACGGCGGAGTTTCCACCGAGCAGGATGGCGGATGAGGCGGAGGCGCAGGTGTCCGTGCCCGGGGAGCTGCGGGACCACCGGCGGCGGACGCGGCTCTACTGCATGAACGGCGGGCATCACCTGCAGATCCTCCGGGACGGGACGGTGCGGGGCTGCAGGGACGAGCGGGACGCCCACAGTAAGCCTGAATTAAGCTGCAGCAGCACAGCATTCCCATCCAGGCCAGGCCTGCAGCACCACAAGGGGGTTTCCTCCACAAGTATGGAGGTAGATTTGTGTCTTAATTATTCAATCAAAAAAAAGATTGCTTCAATCAAAAAATATATTTTCAATAAAAAAAAATTTCACTCATTTGAAAACTGTTTTTCTTTGATTGGAAATGTTTTCTTTGATAGAAGTGAAGTTTTTTTTTTTTTGTTTGAAGCAATTTTTTTGATTGAAGTGTTTTTTTGTGTGTTTGGGCCATATTATGTGTAGGACATTTGTGTCTTTATCATTTAATCAAAAAAGAAGTTGCTTCAAAAAGAAAAAAAAATATTTTGACACTTGTCACGCCCACTGCGGGATGTTTGTGTCAAAATGATTCAATCAAAAAAAAATACTTTTTTCACTTCAATCAAAAAAAAGTGTTCAAATGCAATTTTTGGGGGTCTCAAATATTTTTTGCATTCAAACACTTTTTTTCTTTGATTGAAAAAGTTTTTTTTTATTGAAAATATTTTTTTCTTTTTGAAGCAACTTCTTTTTTGATTAAATGATAGACAGAAATGTCCTACCCATAATATGGCCCAAACACAAAAAAACACTACTTCAATCAAAAAAGTTGCTTCAAACAAAAAAACTTCACTTCTATCAAAGAAAACATTTCCAATCAAAGAGAAACAGTGTTCAAATGCATTTTTTTGAGTCTCAAATATTTGTATGCATTTAAACACTTTTTTTCTTTGATTGAATAATTAAGACACAAATCTACCTCCATAAACAAGTGGCTCAGGGTTTAAACCCTGCAGCTGAGACTGAGCTTCCCGACTCTGGGCATCAGTATGTTTTGCTCCAGGATGCTTGGATAGTCTGGAGACTTCGTTGTACCCTTCATAGATTCAAAACATCCCACATCAGACACAACAAAGCAGCCCCCAAAGCCACAGGTAGCATGTGCTTATCTTTAAAATCTTTGTTTTCACATCAACAACATAGAGCTGATGTGAAAACTCCAGTTTTGTCCCAGTTCAAAGGGCATTTTACCTCAAAGTGTTGAGTCAGCATGCATTTTAGCAATGCAGCAAGTCTGAATTTTTTTCTTTTAATAACGGAGTCATCCGGGCTCATCTTCCATAGAGCCCACAGTTACCACGACAACTGTCTACCAGACGGTTTTTTCCAAAGCGACTTGCATACAAGAGTTCATAGGTAACATCCGGTGCAACTGTGATGTATCTGGACTTAGGAATTCAGCTTGAATGATGTCCTTGGCTCTTTATCTTCTGCACGATCCTTCTGATCCACCTGGCTGTGTGTTTCCTCTTAAGGCCACATCCCAGAAGGATAAAGCCCAAAGACCTCATATACTTGATTAATTACAGGTGTAGTCTTAGTAGCACAAAGCAGATTGGAGTCTTACAAACACGCTTGTCCATAACTGTCCTTAACCCCTTGACCTCAGGCTCAGACGACCCTTTCTTACTTTGTATAGTATGATACACATAATGAACTATATAGTGGGAATTTTCTCCTTTTAAATGAACCAAATGGTGGAATAAAAATACTTAAGGTGAGATATTAAATAAGGTTCCTGTTTTAACTGTATTTTCTTTTCACCTGATTTCCAGTTGTTTTAAAGCTCAAAGCTGTGGCCCGAGGCGTCGTCGTCATTCAAGGAACAGAAGCAAAGCGGTATTTGGCTATGAGTGATGAAGGGTGTTTGTACAGCTCGGTGAGTGTTCATAATTCATGATCCATTTTATCATCCAAATGTTTCAGGTTTTTTTTTTTTTTTTTTTTTTTAAACCTCAGTGCTAAATTATTATTTTTAAGTGTTTAATGCTAATAGGTGAAGTCAAAAGCCTTTCTGTTTCCCTTAGCCAACAGTTACTGATGAATGTTACTTCCTGGAGAAATTGGAGGAGAACTACTACAATACATATCAGCCGCAGAAATATCAGGACAACAACTGGTACGTAGCTCTGAAAAAGAACGGGAAACCTAAACTCGGTCCAAGAACACACATCGGGCAGAAGGCCATCTTCTTTATCCCCAGACAACTGGATGACTCGCAGGACTGAAGAGGCAGCAGAAATGCACAGATACCTGCAGATATGAAGCTCATGAGGTGAACCAGAAAGCAGACGTGAGCAGGTGGAGGTGGCGGCGCTGCTCACTTCAGCTGTCATGCTCGTCCATTTACTGTTCTGTTCAAAACTGCAGTGCTTCAAAGTTGTGTCCTTCACATTCATTTCTCTATTTATTTACAAACAAATCAGATTTCATTGTGCACATTTAAGAACAAAGAAATTATTGTCCACACAGTGCTGTACAACCTGTTTAGTAGTCAATTAACCACTTGAACTGCCACGGCAAGGTGATCTTTTTTTTGTGAAAGATTTTCCAAAAACTACAAGTCTAAATAGAAATAAAACTGTGGTAAAAAGAGAAGAAATGAAGCAAGGTGAAAAGAAAAAAAAAAATCAGAACAGAGGAATGCTCCATGTTTTGTTTTTTTTTCCAGGGATGATGAACAAAATAAATGCATCAAAAATATTTCCTGGGAAAAAAACTAGATCCAGGTGTGGTGCTGTTATTGTAAACCAGAGATGATGTTAAAGGCCTTGATGTCCTTTATGGCATTGAAAAATGAGACCTGTAACCTGAAAATGTTCCCAACATCCACTTAGGTCATGAATTTGAACGATGTTGCATCTTAGAAAATATTAAATTAACATAATGAAAAGGTTTCAGAGGGCAAAAACATTTCTTTACAGCTTTTCCCATCATTCTACATGTAAAACTCTTTATTTAGGTTCCACAAAGAGCTGTTGCTGTGTAAAGAAACCCAAAAAACAGCTTTAGTTACCCATCAATATTTTTCTTTTGAAATGTAAATGTTTAATGAAAATGTCAGCTTTTTCAGGATGGTGTTTGTACCTAATAAATCTTACAAGTTTAAGACCAAGTGAGGCGATGCTGCCCATCATCCCAGGAGACGATGATCAGCACTAAATTCAATCATCCACACAACCCAGAAGAAGCATTGAAAGTGACATTTATTTAACACTAAATATTTTTCTGTACAGTCTCATAACAACAAAACCCCAAAGTTGTAGCTCTACGTCACATAGAAACAAGCATTATTGGTCTGTAATCAAAGCCATTGAAGAAGTGTGAAGTTAAGTGAATTTAAACGGTTCAAGTGTGGAACATCCTGCACCACCGTCTCTTTAATGTGAGTGATTTCAGATATTCATGGGGACATCCTGGGGGTTTTATGAGTTATGCCACGAAAAGTGCATCTGCAAACATTCTTTGATGTAATTCACACCTGCAAGTTTGCCAACTTCTAACGCAGGGTAAATTATCAGGAAGGAAAAAAAAAAAAACGAGAAGAAATATTAAATTTCTTCGTGTCAATTAAATCTTGAGGCAAACCCACCTGGAAGGGAAATTTAAAGTATTTTTGTGCTCAGCTGTCTGATCGAGCTCATTAACAGCTGAAATTCAGACGGCGAACAGACTCTTCTGTCACATCGTGCTGAGCCTTTTCAGGACACCAACTTTGAGCCCATAGAGACCCTTTCAACATCAGCACGGTTCCTGTCACTGTCCGAAACTTAATGGTCCCTTTGCCGTCATCAGAGCAGCTTCCATCAAAAATGTAGACCAGATCTTGTTAAAGCATTTCTGTAAATGTAATTCTTTTTACATGTCTGGGTATTTTTGCCTGATTTAATGTAGAACAAATAATGAAAAAGAATAACCTTATGTTTGTATTCCTTAATGAAGATTATTAAATGTCTGCAGACAACACTGCCCCCTTGCAGCTGAACAACAGGCAGCACTGCCTAAAGCTTACAGATGAATGAAATCTATGAGGACAGCAGCTATAGTACTTACAGTTTGCTTTTCATGTGTACCTGGTATCTAAAAACAGCTTAATAGAACCATGAAGAGACGTCGGTGCATATTACAAAATGCGTTGCATGCCATGGTAAATCTACAGCGTTGCACTAATTAATACCTGTGACTTCAAGTGTCGCCAACATGACACTATAGTGATTAACCTTGCGAGCAGATGCATGCTTGTATGCTACCATCAAATGATATAAGGCATTACTCATACATTACAGACAAATGTAAATAGCACTTAACATTCGCCACTAATGAGTACACTGAGGGACTATTACTGTTAACCATGTTCCATTAATAAAATTTCAATAACAAAAGAAAACATGTGATACAATTCCTGATTATTTCTTTTTTCCTCCTCCTGATCAAATTCTGCTCAAGTTTCTTCGTGTGAATTCAAAAGTCGTCTTCATGTCCCGTTACGTCGCACCCTGAATATACGTCATGGGAAGACAAATAACAATGAAGTTGTCAAAATGTCATGTTGACCCAATGTGTTATCCTGGATTTATTCTTGTTTTTGATCATATTAAGGTCAGGGAACTAATAATGATAGTTTTGTTTTCATCCCATGAAGTGAACATAATGGGAGGCAGAATCATGGAAATTTCCATAAAGGACATTGATTACTAAAACCCTGACAACAAAGGCGGACAATCATGAAACAGTCAAACAGCAGTTGCCAGCCAGTCAGCTTACATCTTCTTCACCACAAATATTTTAACATGTCATAGCAGGAAATGCCAGATGTATTAATGTTGACAGTTTTCCACTTAAGATATGCTCCTGCTGAGTCAGGGATAAGTTTTTCTAGGATATTAAAACAACTTCAGCCCTTTTAATGTTATTCACTGCATCTCTGCTTTCATATTCTGGCACTTTAAAAATGTCTAGTAAGTATATGGATTTACTTTCAAGAGTTTTTCTTCTGCTAATGTTGAGCTGTCTTGATCTCCCTATTCACTGTTGCTGGACTGAAGTGTGCGAGTAAATGTAAGTGTGACACCTGGCTGGCATGAACGTAATGAGTCTAACACAACTTACCTCTAATAGATAAAAAGTACCCTTGTTCTGGGAAGAGTGGCGTAAGTAGGATCGACCAATTTGCGCACTCTGGAGTAGTTGACAAAACCTCTGACGAACAGCATGAACCCTGCAGTACCAAAAAAACAATATGTACACACACAATGGTAAAAATTGTCATACAATGAGAAAAAGAGCTGAGCAACAGAAGGTCAACTGATTAATCGACAGTGAGAGAATTTTTCGAGCTTGAAGGATCAATGCAACTTGGCTCCAACAGCCAAAAAAGCCATTTTCACTAATTATATACACACACAGATATATATATATATATATATATATATATATATATATATATATATATATATATTAATGATGCACCGAATGTTCGGTAACCGAAATTGTTCAGCCGAAAATAGCAAAAAAACACTTCGGTGTTCGGCGGAATGAGTGGGGAAAAAAACGAACAATTAATAACGGTGTGATGACGCAATAAAACAGCGAACAGCGTGGAGTGAGGGGCGTGCCTTGTTAAATGGCAGCATGTCAGATCATTACTTGGATGTGGGGAAAAAGCAGAGGACACGAGAAATGATCCAGGCTGAGTTGGATTTGGGAAAGCCGCTTGGTGATGTAGACGGTCACGGGACGCACAGCACAGAGAAAAGGGCCCGTACTACAGATGCGGTGGAGAACCCTCACTGTCTGGTATGACGAGATCCTCCAAGAAAATAACCCAGATTTTTACAATTATTATACAAGGCTTCAAATTGCAGAGATTTTTAAAAGCCTCCTGTGGACAAGTGTTGCAAATTAGCATGTATGCTAAAACACTCAAACAGTGCATTTGGTTTGTCCTATGTAATTGTGATGTCCATACCAAATAAAGAAATAATAATAATAATAATAATAATAATAATAATAATAATCAGCCCCGCCGCGACCCGATTGACTGGATTTGAACGGGAGAAAATGAAAAAGGATTATGAAAAAAAATACAATAAGAACAGTAAGACAAATTGTGACTGGCGGGTATTTCACTGCACATTTGATTTATGCAATAGTGAAAAAATTGGCAAAATAAATGAAAAAATGTGAAGAACTATTGTTCGGTATTATTCGGTATTCGGCCAAGTGTTTATTATTATTTTCGGTTTCAGCCACAAATTTTCATTTCGGTGCATCACTAATATATATACATACATATACACAATAACTTTACATGTAAAAAATAATCTTTCACTCACCCAGAGCCAAGAAGACCCACCACAACCAGTACTGCCCATCAAAGTAACCAGGGAAATAGGTAGAAAACTGCAGAGATATATTAAAAGAATAAATAAGGCTGTCAACCAAACAGACATGTGACGTTAGACGTTACCTTGGACAATATTAAGAACTTTTATTTCTTTTAACAATACCATTACACTTGTTTAAGTGGTTATGCTATATATTTATTAACTGTCTCTTACCCTGACAATAAGAACCCATTTGATGAGAGACAGGCCAAAGCCTGAGATGGCTCCGTATCGACCAGCGGCTGATGTCGTCAAACAGAACGACAAAAAGAAGCCAATCCAGTTGAACAGGAATGCCACTGGTGACAGAAAGACCCCGTCATTAATAAAAGACAATTCAAACTTAACCAAAGGTAGTCGTGCAAAGGACAGACCCCATCCTGAAGGCCAATATGTAGTATACCTGTGCATTTTCTACAAATATTTACTAACACAGTACCCTTTATGAGTACTTTACTGTTTCAGCAATAACAAATATGCAACTTCAGTTGTAAAAAAATAAATCTTAGCAATTTCAACACAGTTTTGATATACCAGGTTGAATGAACGAGAAGAAATAGATATTTTTTTTAAAAAGCAAGACCTTTTATATTTTAATATATAACCGCTGCCATGGCCTTTGAGTATGGATCTTAAAGTAAACTAGAATGAATCGTGAAGTGTTGCAAGCGCTGACATAAAAATATACTGTATATAAGGATTTGAGAATGACGAGGTGTATGTTAAAGAGCACCATGAAGTCTTCTGTTTTCCCTTATAATTGGGGCTTTTTACCAGCATGGACTCTCAACTACTGCAGCAGCTTATTTGAGCTTTTAGGTGGTTTACAGTGTCGTCATGACTTTCCTGTATTTTTATGTAAAGCAACTCAGTGCGTTTGCGTCAGAAGAAGCACTCGTGGTTCAGTAGCCGCCCTGTTCCACAGAAGATAGCCAGCTAGTCCAACGTGTTGCTACATTTAACACCAGTTTAATTTATTTAATATGTGGGAAAATTGCCAATAATGATGGAAAAAAAATCTAAGTGGATCAGCAACTCAATGTGTTGTTCAACAGCAGAAGGGAGAGCAAGGATATGAGTGATCTCAGAGTCGGAAGAAACAAAGTATCACCTCGCCTTATCTACACATATGAGATGAACCATGCTTTGTTCTGCTGTCGGGAAGAAAAAAGTCCCATGACTGAAAAGGCTGAACTTGTCAGATTAGAGCACTGTGCCAGGAATCACGAGTCTTCGATATGGGTTCAGCCTGGTGTGCAGCTTTTCCTGTTCATGTTCAGCAACCAGATTTATACATTACCCCAAGTGGGTTTATAGTCTGACCCAAACCGCTGAAATGCTTGACTGTGCCTTACTGAAGAAAGTGAGCATGAAGATGCCATCATTTCCTATTCGCAGCTGGTCAGCATCTTCAAAGTCATCTCTGGCCACAAAATCCTCCTCCTGCAACAGATCATAATTTGTGTTTACTCCATTTCCTTCTTATTTACGTAAAGAATGAGACTAAATCAATGGGACTGTGTATCTGAGAACAATGTTACCGAGATTCTTCCAGTGACCAGGGGGATGGCAGTCTCTGCTTTGCTCCTCTCTGCCTCATCATAGGAGGGCAAAGTAGTGGCAATGTTGTATGATGGAGGGTTGGGAAACCTTCCTCCATCTTCCTTGTATTCAAAGAAAGCTGGTGATGTAGAAAGTGCAGAAGAAATAGTTCATAAATGCCTTTTAGCTGTAAAATATTATATAACCTTAGACAATTCTGACATTCTACAAAGATATCATCCAAGTGTCTTAAATACTCAATCGCATAATGTGTTATGAACAAATACACTCACTGTTTCTGTCCAAACAAAGACTTCCCAGAAGTCCTGTGGTTTGCTTTGATACAAGACTTCTAACCTTAGCTGAGCGGCCAAGTTATTTTTAAGGAGAAGAGACTTTATCCTGTCGTGATTATATAAGTATGACATTATACATGTCATAGTTGTTCTGTGTTTTTATGTATGTCATCTTCATTTCAAAAAGTTAAGAAGCCACATGACTGTCTTAAGTAACAATGAGAATATTTTTTTTTTACTGTGTTCTGATAGTCAGAGTTGAAAGAGAAAGCACTGCAGAATCAAAAGTCCATACGCATTGAATGATTGGCTGACTGTGATAAATGTTTAACAGCTGGCATCTAAAAATCTGCTGTTGCTCTTTTTAAAAATGAAAATCACTATCTCAGGATTTAACAATCAGAGCCCAGAGCTTGCAACAGGAAGCCAGACATCAGCGGTATAAATGTCCATTACCGTTTATGTTCTTCCCATAAAAGCCAAAGCCTTTACGTGTGTCATTTAGCAGGAATCAAGGATTCCTATTTAGCGTTGTTCAGACACTAACAGCAGATAAATCATCCAGGAGGAGCTCTGGGCCGCACACACTTATGCAACATGTTGACCTATAGCCTCTAAAGAAAGAGGATTAGAAACATGACACTTTACTTCCACAAGGGCCTTTTCTCCTCATTGCAGAACATAACTTTAGACCCAAACCTTAAGATACGCTCTTAAAAGCTCAGACCAAATTAACGTTTAAATTCTATAGCAATCTATGCTGTTGTTGAAATAGCCTCGACATAAAACTACTCCTCACAGGTTGTAATGAGGTCACGTTATTCATCTGTAGTTGTCAGCTGTGGTTCATAAACTGCAAGAATAAAACACACAGCAGGTGAAAAAAAGCACATGTTTGCAATTACTTTTTTTCCTTTCTCCTTTGCTAATTTGCTGCTTTTCTACACAGTGCTTTCACTTTAGACATTGAATAAGCAAGCACAGAGCAGATATTTTTGGATTGAGACAATTAAAACTTGAGTCATCTGACAGTGTGGAACAAAGCGTTGTGTTTCCCAACCTGCATTTGCTGCAACGATGCTGCTGTAGGGTGGTGGTGCATCCTGGGCAGGATTCTCTTGGGAAGGCTGAGCTGGCTCCTCCTCATTGACCAGCTGAAGAAATGTAAAAATTACTTAAATCCTTAACATCCCTTCAAAAAAATTTGTAGCTACAGTAATGAATAAAAAGAAATGTTGATTTCAGGAAGGTCGACAACAATGTTATTACATTTTTGTTCCAATAAAGGTTCAACCCTCAGCGTTAAACCCACGGAGAGCTGACGTGAATAAAGATCTTCCAGCATTTACGAGCGTCTTATTCATCAGGTTAGTATGTGACATATCACTATACAGGCAAGATTACTGTTTATTGCACAGTCATGTCAGAGAGCCTGCCATGTCCTGTCAGATCAACTCAAATGCTTCCTATTACAAACAATTCCTACGTTTCGTAGCTTAACTTCAGCATGTAAAATTGTGTCATTCAAGACTGACACACCTCGAACGAGATATGGGCTTTGTATATGTACAATGAAATTGCAAAGCTCCAGAGAAAAGTCAAAGACGTAAATGCAAATAAGAAACGCAATGTGTAGAGTGATAGGAAATATTTCTCATTACGCAGATTAATGATAGACCAGAAAATGAACTCATTGCATAGTCCCTTAGAAGTGCAGGAAAAGCCCAAGGACACATGACTTAACTGATTATTTATTTAACTCACACTACAAGTCAATGTATGACAAGAGAAAAGACAGATCTGAATGTCATCTCAAGTAATAGATGATTAAATAAAAATGATTATTATCAAATGATTTGAAATGCGTGTCTCCCAGTTCTTAGAAAGTCCATTTGTCTCTGTCCAACACACCTGATTCAAATGAACAGCCATCTTCACAGCCTGTAATCAAGGCCTGCACAAGTCTAAATTAACCATTAATTTGAGGCAGGTGTGTTGGAGCAGGAACACTGGCAGACCAGAAGATCCAGAGGTGTCGGACTCCAGTCCTCAAGGGCCGCAATCCTGCACGTTTTAGATGTCTCCTTGCATCAACACACCTGATTCAAATTAATGGTCGTCACCAGCTTGTCATCAAGGTCTGGACAGCTCTGTTGGTGTCACAGCTACTTTTATCACGGTGTGCTGCTGAAGCAGGGAAACATCTGAAACATGCAGGAATGCGGCCCTCGAGGACTGGAGTCCAACACCCCTAGATCAGAGTAAGGCAATCCTGTCCTACAGGTTTTAGATGTAAAACGTTGCACCATGATACAAGTGAATGTGTCTTTGACAGAATTGTTCAGACCTTGATGACAAGCTGATGACGATGATTAATGTTTATGTGATGATTAATGTGGGGAAGATTGCTCAGTTGGTAGAGCGTTCGCCCATGAACCTGACCTCAGTGGTTCCTAGTTCCTCCTGTGTCCACCAAAGTGTCCTTGGGCAAGACACTGAATCCCCCGGTTGCTCCCGGTTGTCAGGCCAGCGCCGTTGTGTGGCAGCTCCGCCGACAACCGGTGTGTGAATGTGTGGGTGAATGTCTACAGTGTAAAGAGCTTTGGGGATGTAGGAGTACAGCTGGAAAGCGCTATACAAGTTTAAGCCATTTACCATTAATTAGAATCAGGTGTGTTAAAGCAGGGAATCATCAACCTGCTTCGACACACCCTGATACAAATCTCATCAACAGAGTTGTGCAGACCTTGGTGCAGGGCTGGGCGATATATCGAGATTTTAATATATATCGATATATTTTCAAACGAGATATGGTACGAGACAATATCGTTTATATCGATATAGCTTATTTTGTGACAAATTGACTGTACATCAACGCTGACCCCTCGCGCTTGCAAAAAAGTACCTTTGTGTGCTGAACCCTGACAGTGTTGACAGGTTAGTTTTCCTGGCACAAAATCTGTAAAATGTACAGTAGTTGACTTGTTGTAATTATTTGAGATTTGCTCAAAGAGATGCAATATCTGTTTACATGTTTTATTGGAGATTTGCACAAATGTTTTGTTATTTGCACAACTGTCAACCTCAGTGGAAAAGTCTGCCTGTTACTGTCTACATTGTATTAATTGCACAGTGTATTTTAATTTAATTGTTATGCAGGAAAGGGATATTTGTTTTATTTTATTCAAGAAGCATTTTAATTCTATATATGCAGGAAGTTTATTTTTATTTCATTTGTTTTATACATTTTGATATTGTGCAGACCTCTGTTAATAAAGGAACCTGTGTGACATTTGGCACTAGGCTTTGTATTAAAACTGACAGAGATGCTATGCTATAATGCTTTGGGGGAAACCCCAATTATGTCACAGAAAAAAATATCGATATATATCGAGTATCGCCATTTATCTAGAAAATATCGAGATATGACTTTTGGTCCATATCGCCCAGCCCTGCCTTGGTGACAAACTAATGAGGACCATTAACATCTAAAAACCATGCAGGAAACCAGCCCGAGGACCAGGATTGGGAAACACTGACTACGTTTACATGCAGTCAAAATTTGGGTTATTGCTAATATTCCGGTTACTGAAACATTCGGAATATTCCGTTTACATGGTAATTAATCATTCAGGATATCTCGATCAAACCAGCGACGCGCGGAAAACATCATGACGCAATTACCATCATTTCCGCTTCTTCTTCCTGTATCCAAATTCAAAACAAATGCTGCTTCGCGCAACTTTTCGCTCACCTTCTTATAAATCTCGCTATCCCGGTACTTTCTACCGTCTACAAATGCCAAAATGTTCATATCCTTCGTTACATTTAAAAAATGATTAGTCTCCTCCTCACTCCAAAAGTGTGGCGTGGTTTCTCCCTGTTTAGAAGAACTTCCTGGACTCAAAAGACCAGGATTCCTACGAACAGAGCATGCGCAGAAAACAAATTCATGTTCCGTTTGATGAGGATATTCCGTTTGGCGTTTATATGACCGAATATTTGGGTTTTAGAAGGAGTAACCCAGGGATCATATTCGGGTTTTTAAAAACCGGAATATGAGCAAATTCGGGTTATTCAAAGGGGTTATTGGTGTTTACATGGCCGTGCAAATTCGGGTTATTGCCAATATTCGTGTTTTAAAAGGGTTATTGACTGCATGTAAACGCAGTCACTGCTGCAGATCATGATAGGGGAACCATTTTAAATAAATATAATAACAATACAGACTACTGCATCACAAATATGATGCCAGGGTGACTCATCCTACTTTCCCCACTTCAGAAGGGATGTTCACATGCTTCTGTGTTCAAAGTACATAAACTAGGTCACGGTACAGAGTTAAAGACCACTTTCAAAAAAATAATAATCACTTTTTAAGCTCGCTGTCCTCAATGAAGATGAATACTGTAATGTCAGTTTATTCCCCAATGTATCTGCCGGTATCCACGCATTTCTTTTCTTTTCATATACACGTTGCAGACTAATCCAGCACAGTCTCGCTGCAGGATCGCAGCTGTAACTGCGCAGACTTGCTGTTTAAGCCCTGATTGTTAAAACGACGCAGAGTCTACGCCGTAGGGTACGCCGTCGCCTACGCCGTAGGTTACGCGGCGACGGGCACCGTACGGTGTGCGTCGCCGCGTACCCTACGGCGTAGGTTCCTGCGTAGGCGAAACGCGGACCATAAATCAACCTTTTAAACGGCGTCTCGCTGCAGATGCGCCTCTGAAGCTAAAGTTACCAACACTCGGGCTCAGACCAGCACACATTACACCCACTACCCTCAAAAATAACACCCGCTCAAATAAGCCTCAAATGTTATGCGGCGAGTATATTGTTATGCAATAAACCGCCTGGATGGCTGGACTTTAGGTTACGTGATCATATGTGTTTTCGTGTTGGGCCCACTCTGCTACAGCAGTATCCTGTCGTGGATTAGCGTTTTCAGCAACCTGTTACCTACCTCTTGATATCTGACGTTGCTGTTTTGCTCCGCCATTGTGAACGTGGAACTTCAGCTTTAAAAAAGGTCGTGGGTGTGAGAGTATTGTCACCAGGGAAGTAGCTGAGCGTCGCTGTGTGTCTGCTAGTCGGCCATCTCCTCCTTCCTCTCTCAACTTCAGCTCCGCTGCTGCGTTCACGGACACTCCGGAACTCCAGCCTCCAGTGGTGACATGCAGACCTGTCAGTCCGCTTATCAACAAGTTCTCCGTTATTGGCAGACGTGTCAAGTAACAAAGTACAAATACTTCCTTACTTAAGTAGAAATGTTGGTTATCTATACTTCACTGGAGTAATTATTTTTCAGATTACTTTTTTACTTTTATTCCTTACATTTTCACGCAATTATCTGTACTTTTTACTCCTTACATTAAAAAAAAAACAGCTGCGTTACTCTATTTTACGACGGAGGGCCAAACTAAGGGAAAAAAAAAGGAAATTACGAAAATAAAGTCATAATAATATGAGAATAAAGTCGTGAAATTACGAGAATAAAGTCATAATGTTGCGAGAATAAAGTCGTAATATTACGAGAATAAAGCCGTAATATTTTGAGAATAAAGTCGTAATATTACGAGAATAAAGCCGTAATATTTTGAGAATAAAGTCGTAATATTACGAGAATAAAGTCGTAATATTAAATATATTATAAATATATAAATATAACTTCACAAGATGCTCAATATTCAACATTTTAACACACTCTTCCTGTTAGAGTTCTCATAAATTAACACTTTATTCTTGTAATATTCCGACTTTATTCTCATAAATTCCGACTTTATTCTCGTAATGTTACGACCCTATTCTCGTAATATTACGACTTTGTTCTCGTAATGTTACGACTTTATTCTCGTAATATTACGACTTTATTCTCATAATATTACGACTTTATTCTATGACGACTTTATTCTCGCAACATTATGACTTTATTCTCGTAATTTTACGACTTTATTCTCATTATATTATGACTTTATTCTCGTAATTTGCAATTTTTTTTTGTCTTAGTTTGGCCCTAATACTCCGTCGTACTATTTCATTTCGGCCTTCGGAAAAAAACTATCCAATTAAATTCCGCCGTCCGGATAGAGTGAATTTGGTTGTGGTTGTGCCACAGATGTTCTTGTCCAGTTTTGTTCTTACATCCGTTGCCCTCAGATTCCTGCAACTAAACTTGGATGTACATTCCAATAAACATTAGGATAAATGATAACATGCCTCTGAAGTTTGACTTTTTGCACCATTACAATTATAGGCAACTGGTCATCATATCTTCTGCTCTCTGAAACACATGTTAATGCTCAATAGTACACATATATGGTTCTTTAATATATTTGCATTATACTAAGATGCATTCATTTTCAATGGCTTTTGTCCTTAATGGCTTTTCCCCCCTTACATTACACATTTTACATACATTTTACTTTTATACTTTAAGTATTTTTAAAACCAGTACTTTTATACTTTTACTTGAGTAAAAAACTTGAGTTGATACTTCAACTTCTACAGGAGTATTTTTAAACTCTAGTATCTATACTTCTACCTGAGTAATGAATGTAAATACTTTTGACACCTCTGGTTATTGGAAACTTGTTTAAACATAACTTTACTCCACATACAGTCCCAATATGGAATAATAGGTGTATATTAATAAAGAGAAAATCCTTATTTTACAAAGAATGGATGGAGAAAGGTCCATTACGCATCTGTTGGATACTGGAGGTGATTTTTTTAACATATGATGCTTTCATTGCAAAATACAACCTTGTTTGTACAAATAGACAGTACTCGAGATGAGGGGGTTGGTTGTCATCCCCCCTGAAATAAAAACGGTCAAAATCATCCCCCCTGTAAAACTGCTACCCCCCCTTTCCATCCCTTATGTCATTTCATCAATGAATGTGGTATTACTGCTATTTCAACATTTAGAGTCATCAATTAACCTAGCATGCATGTTTTTGGACTGTGGGAGACAACCGGAGTACCCGGAGGAAACCCATGCAAGCACAGGGAGAACATGCAAACTCCACACAGAAAGACCCTGCCGGGCCTCGGATATATATATATATATATATATATATATATATATATATATATATATATATATATATATATATATATATATATATATATATATACATACATATATATGTATTATGAGGTTCTGGACCTCTGCTTGAGTAAATTTTCTCTAGAAAAATAACACCAGAAAAATAACTTATTTGACAATTTTCACCTGTTTCAAGTAAATTTTCACTTGAAATAAGTAGGAAAATCTGCCAGTGGGAAAAGATTTATCTTCTCATTACAAGCAAAAAAATCTTGTTCCACTGGCAGATTTTTCTACTTATTTTAAGTGAAAAAATCTACTTGAAACAGGTGAAAATTGTTGTTTTTTCCAGTGATGAGTCTTGTTTTAAATGTAATGAGATTTTTTTACTAAAATGAAACATTTTAACTAGAAATAAGACAAATATTCTTGTTAAGATTTTGAGTTTTTGCAGTGATCCATTTTACTTATCCTGTGAAGGACAGAGTCATACTGATAAGTTAAGAAAACTGTTTTTTATTTTTGTGTTTTGATGTACTTGATGTAAGCCCAGTGGATATTTAAAGCTTACAGAAGGCTGCATTTAACTGCTGCTATGTCATTCCTGCAGTATTTCTGCAGGTGTTTTGGATAGTGCTATTATTTGTAATATATTATATTATTTGTAATCAGCACAAATTATCTGTCCACCATATGATAAAATCCCCCTGATTTTTTTTTACAACTCGAGTACTGCAAATAGACAATATAACACAGTAATTAAGGCAGGGTGGGGGGTGGGCTGGTGGGGTCACTGTACTACCTCAGGATTGCAAGATTTCCTTTTATTTTTATTTTTTCTTGATATGTTTTGTAAGGCAGCACGGTGGCTTAGTGGTTAGCACTGTTGCCTCACAGCAAGAAGGTTCCCGGTTCGGCAGGGGCCTTTCTGTGTGGAGTTTGCATGTTCTCCCCGTGCTTGCGTGGGTTCTCTCCGGGTACTCCGGCTTCCTCCCACAGTCCAAAAAAACATGCATATTAGGTTAATTGGTGATTCTAAATTGCCCGTAGGTGTGAGTGTGCATGGTTTGTGTGTTTATATGTGGCCCTGCGATGGACTGGTGACCTGTCCAGGGTGTAACCCCTGCCTCTCACCTGAAATGAGCCTCTTGATTTTAAATTTCAAATCTTTTCATGATTTGTATTAATTTTTACATGGAAATATTAGCATTTTAGCTCAATAGCTCCCAGGCCATGTGATCAATTGACTCAAAATCAGTGTTGGATCATAGTACTACTCTGGTTGCATGAGATACGCCTCTTGATTTTTAATTTCAAATCTTTTCACAAGTTTTATTAATTTTTATATGGAAATATTAGCATTTTAGCTCAATAGCTTCCAGGTCATTTGGTTAATTGACTCAAAATCAGTGTTGGATCATAGTATCACTCTGGCTGCATGAGATACGCCTGTTGATTTTATATTTAAATTCTGCACATAATTTTTATATGTATGAAAGGCATATCTCATATACAATATTAGCATTTTAGCTCAATAGCTCCCAGGTCATGTGATCAATTGACTCAAAATCAGTGTTGGATCATAGTACTACTCTGGCTGCATGAGATACGCCTATTGATTTATAAATTCTAATCTTGCCATAATTGTTATTAATATTCATATGTATAGAGGTGTATTTTATATACAATATTAGCATTTTAGCTCAATAACTTCCAGATCATTTAAATCAGTGTTGGATCATAGTACTACTCTGGGTGCATGAGATACGCCTCTTGATTTTTAAATTCAAATCTGTTCATAATTTTTATTAATATTCATATGTATAGAGGCGTATTTCATATACAATATTAGCTTTTTAGCTCAACAGCTCCCAGGTCATGTGATCAATTGACTCAAAATCAGTGTTGGATCATAGTACTACTCTGGCTGCAGGAGATACGCCTCTTGATTTGTAATTTCAAATCTTGTTATAATTTTTATTCATATTCATATGTATAGAGGCGTATTTCATGTACAATATTAGCCTTTTAGCTCAATAGCTCCTTGGTCATGTTATCAATTAACTAAAAATCAGTGTTGGATCATAGTACCTCTCTGGCTGCATGAGATACGCTCCCCCTGGTTTCATATTTCAAATCGTCATAATTTTTATGTCATAATTTTTAGGTGGTGGAAGCCCACCTTGTCTAGGGTCTTTGCCAGGTGGGATGTCAGGGCCACCGGCCGGTAGTGGTTGAAGTCGCTGGGACAAGATGACTTGGGCACCGGTACCACACAGGACGTCTTGCACAGCTGTGGAACCATGTGCAGCCTCAAGCTCAGGTTGAAGATGGTTTCACTCTCTACAACATCAGGAAAATCAGACCCTACTTGACGGAACATACGACACAGCTCTTGGTTCAGGCTCTGGTCATCACGTATTGACTACTGTAATTCCTTGTTGGTCGGCCTTCCTGCATGCTCAATTAAACCTCTACAGATGATCCAGAATGCAGCAGCACGTCTGATATTCAATCAACCCAAGAGAGCAGGAGCGTGGCCGGGGGTGGTGGGGGATATGTCACTCTTGCCTGTCTTCAAAACTTGAGAGCCCTGACTGTATTCCAGTTGTTAAAGAAGTCAGATGGTTGTATAGGGACGCATAAGATGGTTTTCTAATTAATAGTAGGCCTGTGTTGAAAAAAAATCGATTTTCTGATTCTAAATCGATTCTCATTAATTCCTAAAAATCGATTTGTATGTCTAAAGATCGATTATTTTTCATCATTATATTTTCGCCCGGTGAACTTTAATCCCAGTAGTCATGTCATTTAATTCACACATGCTCGTGGTGTGAAACTCTCAAACAATGAACATGGCGTCGAAGAGCAGCGGTAGCGTTAACAAAGCGCGGGTTTTGAAAACTCCTGAACTAAATTAAATTTTCTCCTCCTGCCCCCGTGAAGAAAACAAACATGTCGAAGTGGCCACCTGAGAAACCAGCGTTCTTTGTGTTGTAACGTTTATGCTTTTCACTCTGTAAGTTATCCTCGCACGTATCCTTCTGTGTCCAGTCAACCGTGTGCTGGCAAAACTTGCAAATCATTGAATCGCCAGACACATCAAGGAAGAATAGCTGCAATTTTGCTGCAGCTAATGGGGATCCAAATAAAACGATAAACTATAAATGTTACACACGGACACACATACACACCCCCAACCGTGCACAACCAGTGTTCAGTGCTTTGGATATTTCAGCTTAAATTTCTAAATGTTATTTTAGTTCAATGAAGTTGATATTATCTATATCTACTAGAGCTTGTTTGGTTTCTCTGACACACGGTTTGTCATGACACTCCTGAAAAATGCCTGTTGCTTCATGGCCAGCTGTGTGTCTGGTGACAGAATAAATCAGACAAGCTAAAATGATTTGTTTACTGCATGACCTGTTGCAATTTCTTTCTTTTTTTGCACTTTAAATGGATATTGAAAGGCCTAATTGAGTTAGTTATTTCACAATAATTATTGTGAAATTATTTCACGTTATTTTACAGTCATATAATTTAGGCAACAGCTCAAAAAACATTTTCAATAACACTTACCAAAATCAAAATCGGATCAATGAAATGGTGATAATCGATTCTGAATCTTAAGACTCAGAATCGAATCGATTCTCAACATTTGAATCGATACCCAGGCCATAGCTTGACACACTTTTTTATACCTTTGTGTACTGATGAAAAGAACCTGACGAAAGCGTTCTTCTCGCGTGGTTTTCTTATTATCTGTAGTTGGTATTGCAGACATATTGTTATGTCTCTGTAGGCGTTGGGCTCAAGTGCACGACACAGGATGGCAGAGATTTGGTTTAATGCCCGGGAGGGCCTTTATTGCTGTTTGGGGGGGGGGGAAAGGGTTGAGGCCTGGCGGGCTGGATCCAAGGCAGGCTGGGGTGACAGCAGGGTGAAGGAGTGGAGTAGGTGGGTAAGGGGTCAAGCCAGACTGCAGCACAACGGTGAGGGCAAAAACTGTGGAGAAAAACAAAAAGGAGGCAGTTATCAAAAAATCACAAAAGGTAGCTTCAGGAGTGTCAACATATAACGAGCAGCTATGTATGCGACAACCACAGACAGGATACTTGCCAGGCCATTCTTAGGGAAGATCTGGCGATGAGTGACTGGAAAACCGGGGTTTAAATGGGCAGAGGGATCTGATGAGGAGAGTGGCTGCAGATGTGCTGGACCTGTCTGGAAGCTCCTTCCCCAATCACCCACAACTCAAATCACCTGCGGCGAAGAGCACGCAGTGCACGAGCTGTGGGGGTGTGGCAGGCTGGTTGTTGTGGAGGGTGAGTGTTAGGTGGAATGAGTGGAGGTGACACTGTAACACATAAGAAGCATATTATCAAAAGTTGGATCATCTGACGCCGCTACAGTCTGCAACACTTTTGTTGGGGAGCCAAACCTCTTGAGAAGGTCCTTACATAAAACATATGCAAGATCATTGATGTTTTCTTCTTCTATGTCATGGTCTTTTCTCTCCATTTCAGGCATCACAACACTCAACATACGGTCAAATTTGGTTTTCAATACATCGACTGAGAGCCTCTTTTCCTCCATGTAAAGAAGTCGAGCTAGAAGTGCAGCTACAAGATGTTCACCCAATGGCATGTCTTCTAACTCCTGACTTGGCCAAAAAGGCTATTTTGCCTCTGCTGTCCCTGGACTGGTGTAAAATAGTCAACCTAAAAAGAAAAATGATTAAGATACAATCAATAAAACATTTCCAAATAAAAAGGCTACATCAGAATAAAGGTTAAAAGGTAAGAAACTAAGCTAAAATACATACACACACACACACACACACACACACACACAGGTTAATATAAGCTCAACAACAGACAATTGCTACAAACGAAAACAGAAACAACATGAAGCAGCAACAGTAACATCAGCATTAATAACACAAGACACAATAATACACTAACAGGCCAAAAACAAACAAGACAAAATCACTAAACACAGAATAAAAAGCCATGCACAAAAAGCAACATTATAACTAGACAAACTAATAGGCAACATGACAGGTGACATCAGACAAACACCGACAGGCAGGGCAGCAAGCCAGGAAAATTAAGCACTAAACCAACCTCTGCATCTACAGGAGAGACTGGAGACTCTGTGTCATCTTCAACATCTTCCTCCAGGATGAATTCAGTAACATCATGTGATGAAGTGTCAACAATAGCAGACTCTGTCTTAACAACTTCTTTCGGTGGGTTTAACATTTCTGTCAAGACGTTTTCTACATCAGTCAGAGCTCCAATCACTTTCTCACTTTGACTTGTGTAGCAGGGTGGATGCTACGGGGCCCGCCCGAAGGATGGAGAAACACAGAGTTTTTTTTTTTTTAATGACCACACAGCCAGGCTGGTGGAATTTGTTTCTCTGCATTTAACCCATCTCTAATTAGACTAGAGAGCAGTGGGCTGCCATATAAACAGCGCCCGGGGAGCGGTTGGGGTTGAGGGCCTTGCTCAGGGGCCCAGGGTGGTTGACCTGGGTTGCATTCTGGGGACTTGAACCTGGTCCTCCAGAGTCCAGTCCACTTCTGCAACCACTAGGCTACTCCCCTTTTCGTGCAGAACCTTTATTTCGGCTTTTTCACCAACAGCAGATCACCCAGTGCACAAGCACCTCACGCAGCAGCTTCTTCATTCTGAGTGTCTTATGAAAGCTGGCAGAGTGGAGAGGCTGATTGGGCCCACCTGTGCCCTAATCAGCCTGAGTGGCTGCAGCTCCTCCACCCTGCCACAACTTGTTTCATCTGATGCCTTCATCACCCACAGCAGAAGTTGCTGTAAGAACTTTGCCACTGCATCTAGTGTGATGGCATATATCACCTCAGGAGAAACACTGTTTTCACCCAGCGTGCATTTGACTTTATACATCACAGAGTCTGACAGCGATATTCCCTGCATATTGAGGGGCAGCTCATATGTACAATCAGGTGTCCAATGATTGCAAAGTTTCTGAGTCAGTTCCCTGGAAAACATCTGGACAGGAGTGGAGGATGTGATTTTCTCAAGGCTGAGACCTTCAGTCTTGTTTGACTCTCTGATGTTTCTGAACATGTTCATGACATCCCATTTGATTGTGTCGAAGTTCAGTTGATAATATTTCTGTTTCCTTACATTGATCTTTGTTTTTTTGTGTGTTAAATAGTCTGGACTGGGATATTCAGGCACACTTCCTGGTAAAGAAAGGTAGCCGTCTCGAAACAGAAGGGGGCTTGAAGTGCGTCTGATATTTAAGATGAATTCATCGCGATTTCTTTCAAATTCATTTTCCAGATCTGAATTCATAATTCCAAATTGTTTCCTGGCAAAGTTCAGGAACTGGTACTCGTGATCGTCCACATGTGCTTTGTGTAAAAGAAAAAACCTTTTCACCTCACCAACCACTAAGCCCATGTCGAATGTTCTCGAGGAGATTTTTTTGGTTTTGGTACAAAAGAAACTTTTAAGGCTACTCAGGTTTCTCTTGAGGGTGTTGACGATCTTAGTCGCTGTTTTCTTAGCATCATTACCAGAGCCAGGGGGAAGTACAAAAACACTTTCATCCTCCGATGTGTTATCTTGTGACTCTGTTGACCATTTCAAGAGGATTTCAGTCACTGCTTCAACCGCTGACGGGACATCTATGGCAGATTTTCCAGCAGAACACATTGCTTGGCACCTGATGTGGAGCTTAACCAGGTTTGCTTTAAGACATCTGGCAGCTTGAGACACCATGTGGCCAAGTCGCTTTATATTTGAAACAAAGCCGGTCACGTAAACAGCTGGGTCGGATGTTATGTCTTCAGTGTTTGTGGCTGCAGCAATGCTAGAGTTCACCTTCTCTTCAATTTCCTGTTCTACCATTTCTGTCAGCTCTTGTGCAAACTCACATTGGTCCAGTGGGACATTAACAAACTGGGAGAAACATTTGGGTATGGAGTCTCCCAGCTGAGGTTTGATAGTTTCCAAAGGTGCAGCAGATGCTATGCGTTGTTGCACCATCGGCAAGAAAACTCTCAGAATATCTGCTGACACAGTCTGTATTATTTCACTAACCATGTCAGCAAGAGTGGATTGTATATCCGGGTTAAATTCCTCTACTGTGATCATGGCCCACTGTGCTGGTGTGAGCCTGTCTAAATATTTCTGTATAGTAGGCATCACATTCTCCTCCGTAATTAGATAACAGTTTCCTTGTTGATGCATCATGTATTCTGTGTTTATGAAGATCTTTGTTTGAAGATTTTTTGCAATATTTCTTGCTGTATTCTCTTTCTGTCTCACGCCTCTCGCCACTCGCTGCAACCATTCTTCTGAGTGGCTCTCCTTCAGCTGTTTGATGACCCGTGTGGGGCTGTTCCCTAAGCCCCTCTCCCACAGAAGCCGGATCACTCGAATGTCACACGCGAACCTTGGTCAAAAATGAACAAATATAGGTAAAAATGCAACACGTAATTTTTCACAGCATTTTTCACAGCATAAGAGGAGAAACAGACACTACTTCAGGGCTCCAGACTAACTTTTTTCACTAGGAGCACAGTAGCCCCTAACTGAAAATTTTTAGGGGCACAATCAGAAATTTTAGGAGCGCAAATCGTTTATCGACACGCTAACCAAATGTTTACATTTCTACTACATTTCAGTGTATTAGTAATACGTATTTCATAATAGATTAATGAATTACCACAATGTGCTGTTTCAAATGCAGTGTTACATTTTATTGTGCATTTTTAAAGATGCCGCAACATAAAGTAAACTGACAGCACCATTGCTGTCATTATATATAAAAAACATACATTCACATGATAAAAAAAGTGCTTGGTAACAAAGTGCTTAGTAACCTTTCAGCCATGAATTTAACTGTTAAACACAGTACTTAACAAATGTACAAATATTGGGGGTACTGGCCAATAACATTTCCCTACTTGTGTCTTTACTAAAACCCTGAACTTACACCAGTCGACCAAATTCACTGCCTTCACTCAAATAACTAAGGATCTTACCAAGAAATATTCTTATGTCTAACCTAAAAATGCCATTACACCTGACAACACACATCACTTAAAAGGTTAGGTGTTTTTCCCACGTGTTAAAATTTAACTTTCATTTGTGTCAAGCAAATTTTAAGCAGTGTTCAAAATAAAATGATGAGACCTGCTGTATTGGAGCACATTTTCTTTTAGTTAAAACTGTAGCGGGGACAGATGTTTAGAGAAACCTATGTATGTACCGGGTGAAGGCTGATTTATGGTTCCGCGTTACAACAACGCAGAGCTCTGCGTCGATTTAAGGCGGAACCATAAATCAGGCTTTAGAGGGGTGACATATCGGAGAACAACCAGAAGAATATAGAGTGGATTAAAAATAAAAGTTAAGCACTGAGCTACATGTGTCTCCCGTCTGGGCCATTGCAGACTCATGGCCTGAGCATGATGTTACTAAAACCAAACATACCCGCCGCCTCTTTCTTCTAACTTTATGTGCGCGCCGCAGCGGCAGCGAGTTGTGTCGCATTAAATGTCGTCCGGGCGTAATACCTGCTTTGAGCTGGTGAAATTAAACGAAAAAAATAAATAAATAAATAGATCCCCCAACTCATTCCCTTTCACACTCATTGGCCTGCAAATATGGGGGTTCATTGAGGCACTCCTTCCACGTTTAACGTGTAAAAAAAAAAAAAAAAAAAACACTGGCAAATTTACTGGTCGCACGTGTGCGAGTGGACATGAAATTCAGTCGCACATACTCAAATTTTGGTCGCAAAATGCGAGCATTTGGTCGCAGTCTGGAGCCCTGTACTTACGTTTGGGTCAGGATAACCCGGAACTCAAGCCTGTGAGCCAAATGGAGCTGTTGCAGTAAAGTCTGGCTCCAGGAGACATAGGTTGTCTTGCACTATAAAGTAGACCCAGTCGATGTCTAGGACCTGCCGTGCCCTCTTGTGCAGGCCCACACCTGATACATAAACAGACAGAAAGACAAACAGAAACACAAGTACGAACCCGTACACACACACACACACACACACACACACACACACACACATAATTTAGGCAACAGCTCAAAAAACATTTTCAATAACACTAACCAAAATCAAAATCGGATCGAATCAAATCGGATCGAATGAAATGGTGATAATCGATTCTGAATCTTAAGACTCGGAATCGAATCGATTCTCAACATTTGAATCGATACCCAGGCCATAGCTTGACACACTTTTTTATACCTTTGTGTACTGATGAAAAGAACCTGACGAAAACGTTCTTCTTGCGTGGTTTTCTTATTATCCGTAGTTGGTATTGCAGACATAAGAAGCATATTATCAAAAGATGGATCATCTGATGCCGCTGCAGTCTGCAACACTTTTGTTGGGGAGCCAAACCTCTTGAGAAGGTCCTTAGATAAAACATATGCAAGATCATTGATGTTTTCTTCTTCTGTCATGGTCTTTTCTCTCCATTTTAGGCATCACAACACTCATCACACAAACAAACAGAGACACACACACAGACAGACAATTATTTGTCTTTTCAGCAGTTTTAGGTGTTCACAGCACATCAGAAACACATTACAAAAACAGTAATTTCACAGTAACAAAAAAAAGCTTTACCTTTGAGCTGTCTCTGCCCACACGCTGGGTTGATGCAGACAAACTTGACCTTCCAGAGCCTGTATGGCATCCACAGCAGAACATCGTGTGTGAAGTACCGGGCAGGAGTCGGGGGGTGATGGACTGCTGGTGCACCACAGGCCCCTGGTGTTTAGCCTATAGGTAAATACAACACTTGGCAGTTAGTGGAGATAATCCTTCTATTTGAGTGCCTCATTCATGTGACCGGTTTTTAGTGACAGGGGTAATATTGGGGAAAGATTGGATGGAGAAGATGTTTTTCAAGCATTATGTTTACAAAGCTCACATCAGTCTATGTGACATCCAAGCAGCAAATTAGACAATACAATTTCTTACCGGTCTTGATTTTCTGGCCAGACTTAAATTCGGCTTGGCAGCGGAAACATGAGCACCACCAAATCTTGGCTTGGCAAACTGTAAGTTAAAGCAAAGGGCCATGGTATGATTAGTTCATAATGTCAGGGAGTGAAGAGTGAAATATGTATTGTCAATACTTGTATAATTAATTACCATTGACAAACTCAGTGGTGGCCTACGTAGTGCTGAGGAACCATCACCAACCATCTGCGGTAGGGTGGAGACAGAGGCTGCGGTAACTGCAGTGTGCAGGGCCGTGGAGCCAGACGCTGCCGCTGCTACTGTTGTCTGCTGCTGTGCAGTTGTGTTAGAGCTGGCCGTCACTGCTGTGTGAAGCTCAGAAGAAGAGCCTTGACTGGCACTGGCAGCTCCAGCCTGTTGCACTGCAGTGTGAGACATCAATTAATGTGTGTACTATGATGAACCAACAAACAAACAAAATGCACAGGCACAAGTTGTGAGAGGATTAGGTTAAATGCTATGTTCATTGTTACTGTAGCTACTTGGCTATTGTTTCTCATTATGTACATTGGCAGACTGCATGTGCTGCCCCCCTTGCCCCAAAAGTAGTTTTTCCTGTTTAGAACCACATTTTCTATGACCCTGCACTGTGACCCTGCCTAATAAATAACAAAAAGAACCCATACTCTGTTTAGTATATAACACTAACCCACAAATTCAAAGAAAATAAATCCCTGTTCCGTTTGATCGGGATATTCCGTTTGGCGTTTACATGACCAAATATTCGGGTTTTAAAAACCTGAATATGAGCAAATTGGGGTTATTCAAAGGGGTTATTGGTGTTTACATGGCCGTGCAAATTCGGGTTATTGCCAATATTCAGGTTTTAAAAGGGTTATTGACTGCATGTAAACGCAGTAATATAACAACGTAATGTAATCAGTACTCGAGTTGTAAAAAATAAAATCAGGGGGGATGGTGGATTTTATCATATGGGGACAGATAATTTGTGCTGATTACAAAAAATATAATATATTACAAATAATAGCAGTGACCAAAACACATGCAGAAATACTGCAGGAATGATAATAGCAGCAGTTAAATGCAGCCTTCTGTAAGCTATAACCTCCTGAGACCCGGGCTTTTGTTTGATGTGCATTTTTTGAGTCTCTATTATTTGGGATCAGTAGGACCTAATTTTTGTTGAAATAAAATTTTTGCTTTCTATGTGCTGTTGAACTATGTCAAATCCAATGGCCTCACATGAGGACAATGGGTTTATTTTTTGGCAAAGGCTCTTCACAGCCGGGTGCAAGTACTGATGCATTGGCTATTTACACCCTGGTGCAAATATCAATCTATGCTATTTGCACCCTGGTGTATATAGCAATGCGTGCTATTTACACCCGGGTGCAAGTATTTATGCGTAGACTATTTACACCCTGCTACCAATATCAATGTATGCTATTTGCACCAATGTATTATTAGAAAAAAAAATGTAAAAAAAAATATTTATATATAAAAAAAATGCATCAGCCCAACAGTGATTGACAGGTATTCACACCACTTTTGATAAACTTCCTTTAATCTCTTCGAAATATTTAACAATTAAATAAGAGCAAAAATTGTTCAAACAAAAGTGTATGTGAGTGAGTCCAAACAACACAAAATGCTTTGAGTGAAATTCACTGAATTTCTCAGTTCTTTTACTCATTCAGGGCTCTTGTCCAAATGGATTTGGAGATGTTGTCCTGCTGCTATTAAGGTACTTTCTGATGCTGTTCACCTGTCTTTGAGTCACAACATCTGGTTTGGCGTCCCTAACCAAAGCTTCAGCATTCTGAAAAAAACACAAATATCAAAATGAAAACAAGTGAAAAAGGTCTACAAACAAGATTGTTATGCTTGACCCCAAAACAAGGGCTCTAGTCTTATTGATTTAATTACACTGCAAAAACTCAAAATCTTACCAGGAATATTTTTCTTATTTCTAGTTAAAATGTCTAATTTTTTGTCAAAAAATCTCATTACACTTAAAACAAGAGTCATTACCAGAAAAATAACTTATTTGACAATTTTCACCTGTTTCAAGTAAATTTTCTCTTGAAATAAGTAAAAAAAATCTGCCAGTGGGACAAGATTTATCTTCTCATTACAAGCAAAAAAATCTTGTTCCACTGGCAGATTTTTTTACTTATTTTAAGTGAAAATCTACTTGAAACAGCTGAAAATTGTTGTTTTTTCCAGTGATGAGTTTTAAGTGTAATGAGATTTTTTTGAAACCCGTGCCAAAGATCGCTGATTGGCTCTTAGTTTTGGCACGTCAAAACACTGCCATAACTCGTAGTTGTAAAAAAAGTTTGTAGCTTTTGAAAAAAAGTTTATAGCTTTTGTAAAAAAAACTTTGTAGCTTTGTAAAAAAAACTTTGTAGCTTTATAAAACGTTTGTGGCTTTGTATCTACAGGTACAAATATGTTTTGCAAGTGCAAATATTGTTTTCACACGCACAAAATATTTCTACAAGTAGCCTACAAATATTTTTTGCACACGCACAAAATATTTCAACAAGTACAAAGTTTATTTACAGATACAAAATACTTATGGCATTAATTTGAGCCCATAGATATGCTGCTCTGGATTCTTTTCATTTTTTCATTCATTTGACTGACTGTACCTTTTATTTTGGCGGGCCGGAAGTCAGACTTTTGGAATGCAAGAAAATCCGGTTGGTTTTCAAAATAAAACCTCTTTCTGTGGGCGCGACTCGCTCCCGGTATCAAAATCACACGCAAGCAGAATGAACACGGTGTATTTTAGTTGTCATAACCTGTTAATAATTACGATGTAATGGTGAAAATACTTTGGGTGGGGGGGATACATTTTGTCTCCACCGAGGATCAAAATAATTCAGTAGAGGGTAGGACGCGTAAACTAGGGGGGGGGGGGGGGGGGGTGGGGATGCAGGAATTCAGCGCATTTGCAAACATGCCAGGTGTCATCGGTGCCATAGACTGCACAAACGTATGCATCAAGGATCCATCTGGTGATGGATTTACTTACATAAACCGGAAAGACTTTCCGGAAAAACTTTCATTCCGTGAATGTGCAACTGTGCAAAGCGTGTATTGTTAAACGTTGTGGCACGGTGGGATGGCGGGACGCATGACGCATTCATCCTGCAAGTATTATGCCGCGTTCCATTTGTCCTCGGAAGTCGGAATTTCCCAGTTCCCAGTCGGCATTTTCAACTGGAACGCCCCTCGAAGTGGGATTTCCTACTGGGAAAGTGGTAGACGCTTCACTACCCCCGAGTTACCATTCAAAGATGGCTGCCATTCCCAGTTCCCAGTTCCGATTTCCGAGGTAAATGGAACGCGGCATTAGGGCCAGAAAGGAGAAAAATAAAAATAATATTTTTTTTACGGAGCCCTTTTGGTGACATTTGAAAAAAAAAATAATGCGTGGCCACGCATAACTCGTGGCTCCGTTTTTTTTTATTATGCACTTCGAGAAAAAAGTCGAAATGTCGAAAAAGTCAAAATGTCGAGAAAAAACATTTTTACTTTTTTCTCGAAATTATATTTCAACATTAATCTCGACATTTCGACTTTTTTCTCAACATTTCGACTTCTTTCCTCGAAGTGCACGATAAAAAAAAATCTTTTTATATTTTAAAAAATTTTTTCTCCTGCCTGGCGTTGATACTCTTCCGTACAAATACAAAACGTAACGTTACCTCTGAATTCCGTTTCAGAATGGTTTTCTTCCTTCTTTCTTCATCACAGGGCAGTGAAATGTGAACAAATGAAAATTTGAAATGAAATTGCGCCTTCCAGTGGAGAGACGTTGGTGCGCATGCGCATGGGCAAGTGAAAAGGTGCCTTATCTGTTGCAGACGCGGTGGTGCACATGCGCACGGGCTACGCATTTGTTTCAGGGTGTGAATGGCTCAGCTGATGGGGGCTTGCTATTTGTACCCTGGGTGCTGTGGAGGTTATTTCCCGAATAATACCGGACAATATTACTCCTTTTTGTGGTCTTTATTTCTTCTGCTCTGTCACACACTTACAGCTCGTTAACTTCAGCCGGGACTAGTTTCCGCGCCAACGCGCCGTTTTCCTTACCGGTGCACTCAGATCAATGCGCATGTACACAAAATAGTCCCTGGATAACGCACTCATATGACAGGTGCAAATAGTCACTCCGTTATTTTTTCTCTCTATTTCCCTTTCTTGGTCCTGTCCTGCATCCTTGCACATCCTGATCAGGTTCTAATAATAAAAATATGATACATTTTATTTGCAATATACTCAGCATTTTTTCATTTCAGAATGAAATAAAGTGCTACAGAGTAAAAACATGGGTATTAGGTTATATCTCTATATCATTTATATTTATATATCATTTTCAATTGTTTTCTTTCCTATTACAAGGAAATAAAAACTTGCTCCACTGGCAGATTATTCTACTTATTTCTAGTGAAAATGTGCTTTAAACAAATGGAAATCTAAAAACAAGTATTTTAAGTGTAATGAGACTTATTTTGACTATAAATTGGACATTTGGGCAAGAAATAAAGACAAATGTTCTTGGAAAGAAATTACGTGTTTGCAGTGAAGATAGACTTGCCCTCAAACGAGTACTTCATGTTTACAGATGTTGTAGCTTGCTAATATTACTCAAATATATCAAAAAAGCATGCCATGTGAAGCTGCAGACGTTATTGTGCATAAATATACTAGTTTCAATCATAAAATTAGGTTAGGATTTTTACCTTGTCCATATTTCTGTCGGGAGCTGCCATATAAGACTTTCATTGAGATCCCAGCCATCTTGTTTTTTCCCAAATTAGTGTAATTTCATTATGAGACCACTAGATGGTGCAGGCGGGGGTCCCGGATGAGGACAATGGGTCAATGTTCGTACAAATGAAGTATCATGGCACAGAACAGCAGAAATGTAATGTCCTCATATGAGAACGCAGGGTGTCTACTGGGCTTACATCAAATACATCAAAACACAAAAATAAAAAACAGTTTTCTGAACTTATCAATATGCCTCTGTCCTTCACAGGATAAGTAAAATGGATCACTGCAAAAACTCAATATCTTAACAAGAATATTTGTCTTATTTCTAGTTAAAATGTCTCATTTTAGTAAAAAAAATCTCATTACACTTAAAACAAGACTCATCAGTGGAAAAAACAACAATTTTCAACTGTTTCAAGTAGATTTTCACTTAAATTAAGTAGAAAAATCTGCCAGTGGAACAAGATTTTTCTACTAGTACTTTTGCCAGTAATGAGAAGATAAATCTTGTCCCACTGGCAGATTTTTCTACTTATTTCAAGTGAAAATTTACTTGAAACGGGTGAAAATTGTCAAATAAGTTATTTTTCTGGTGTTATTTTTCTGGTGATGACTCTAAATCAGCAGTATCCAAATAAAACTTTAAGAGGTCCAGTTAGAGAAAATTTACTCAAGCGGAGGTCCAGAACCTCATAATACACACACATATATATATATATATATATATATATATATATATATATATATATATTCCAGGCCCGTCTTTCTGTGTGGAGTTTGCATGTTCTCCCCGTGCTTGCGTGGGTTTCCTCCGGGTACTCCGGTTTTCTCCCACAGTCCAAAAACATGTATGTTAGGTTAATTGATAATTCAAAATTGCCCGTAGGTGTGAGTGTGAGTGTGGCTGGTTGTTTGTCTGTATATGTGGCCCTGTGATGGACTGGTGACCAGACCCCGTTTGACCCTGCAAAGGATAAAGCGGGTATAGATAATGGATGGATGGACGGATATATATATATATATATACACCGTATTTTCTGGACTATAAGCCGCACCTGCATATAAGCTGCACCTGCTCTATTTAAAAAAAAAACAATAAAAAAAAGATATACAAGCCGCACCCTTTTTATTAAAAAAAAAAGATATGCAAGCCGCAGATATTTCTGTTGTTAGATTAGATATTTACTACATGTACAGAAGGATTTTGAACTGTAAATGATGTACATGTTTGTACCTAAATAGATCCTTTCCTAACAGAGTCTTTTAACACGGCAGCAACTTTGCTGATTAAAACGGGACAGAACCAAGAGAAAATAACCGCTATTTATTTATCTATTTATCTGTTTGAAATCTGCTTCTACCTACTTCTATCTGCTAAAGAAGAAGTAGCGTATTCTTCTTTGGATTTATTTTGTCTTAGTTTTTTTTTATAATTCCGGTTAGCACTCCCCCTAGCAGTGGAAGAAAAATCCACAGAATAACCTTTGTAAAAGCCGCATGGTTCAAAACCTATGAAAAAAGTAGCGGCTTATAGTCCAGAAAATACGGTATATATATATATATATATATATATATATATATATATATATATATATATATATATATCAGGGATTCTAGCGATAAGGGACAAAACAGGTTTTAAAAATCTTTTTTTTTTAAATGCGCACTATATTCATTGGAACTGTATATTTCTGGAGAGAAGGGTCTTAGCTATTTAACCATGTAAAGGTGCAGGTTCTAAATAAAAAATAAACATGCTTTACTTTAGAACTTGATTTGTGTCAACTCCGTCAGACACACTCAAAAGTATACAATTTAAATTCTTCCAGTCCAACAAGAATCTAAAGTCCTGAAGTATGTCGGTATAGTGTTTAGTTACTCTGATATGTTATAAAATACAATACACTGTCAGCATTTTCAATCTTTGTTTTTAATTTTAAAATGAAAAAATAATTTGTTTAGATAAATAAGACATATGAGGATGTAGATCTTTTTTACATAAACAACATAGACTGAACAAAGAATAAAACATTTTTTTCAAAAATGAACAAAAACATACATCTGACGGTGTTGACGAAGAACTGATGTGTATTACTGATTAATGAACAAATATGTTTTTAAACAGATGGAAGAGACAAAAGATGAAGAAATAACTACTCTTTGTCTTATATTGAACATACATGAGATAATAATAATATACATACTGCAAATTATCTTTTTTAAGTGGTGTGTGTGTGTGTGTGTGTGTGTGTGTGTGTGTGTGTGTGTGTGTGTGTGTGTGTGTGTGTGTGTGTGTGTGTGTGTGTGTGTGTGTGTGTGTGTGTGTGTGTGTGTGTGTGTGTGTGTATGGGGGGGTGAGAGAGAGAAAGACAGAGAAAGTGTGTGTGACTGCCCTGCACTGCTTGATTCAAATTTTAAATTGATATTCGTTAACAACAATACTGCTCAAAATGCTAATAATGAAACATGTATGAGCCCTTTATATGAACATAGAAGTGGATCCCTCCATAGAGATGACCATTCAAGGTAATATTACGTTTCACCACGATATGTTGTCAAAATCTACAAACTGGTCCTTTAATGTAATTAAAATATAAGCGCTGGGAAAGTTACACAATACTAAGCAGACCATAGCCTATCCATGCTCTACAAGTCAGAAGTGTAAGGTATACAGTACAAGGTAAAATAATGTAATATGGAATTATTTAATTCATGCTATATGTGTACATGTATGTATAAAGAAAACCCTGAAATAATAATTGAATTCTTTACTATGTTCACAAATTATATTATATTAGCATATTACTGTAAGAGGTTATAGGTAGATTTCTCAACTCCGTCAGCTTACATGTCAACTCCGTCAGGTGTAGAACCTGACGGAGTTGACGTCTGATGGAGTTGACAAAAGGGCATGTATTTTCGCGCCAAAACATGTATTGTTCACTGGAGCTAGCTGGTTTTTCCTCAGTTGCTAGCTATCTCAATAACCTTACTAAAATACCTTAATTCAATCCACTACTGTTTAAAAACATTATCATAACAGAGAGACGGTGTTGACATGTTCCAGCTGTGACCATAAGAATATCAACATTGTTTGTCTAAAATATCAAAACATTTAAAAGCTACCAGATTACGTGTGGTAGCGTTGCATTCAGAACAGGCAGGGAGAGAAACGGAGTTGACAGAAACTGAGGACAGAACTCTGATAAGCAGGATTTTAGGGGAAATATTGTTGAAGTAGTAAAAAAATTGTTGATGAAGTTCACTTAATGTATTTTTTTATTTATTTAAGACGACTCTTTGTTATTTAATATATATATTTGTACACTCATAGGGCCTGATTTACTAAAGGTTTGCGTGTGTAAAAACGTGTGCAAACTTGACAGCACCTGCAAACCAAGGTGCAAGCTGATCTACTAACAGCGTGCAAAGAATAGCGTGCGCAAAATAACACACGCTATTCATTTAGTACTTTTGCCCTGATGAATAATCAATATGGGGCGTACCCGGCATAACGCGCTAAATACTGGGAGGGGAAAATGCAAATATGTTCATTTACCAAACGCAATGAGATTTACCAAGCCCGAAAGTAATTGCGGGGATTGTGATTGCGTCTGTATTTAATACGTTCGAAAGGAAGGTAATAATCTGCCCAGCATTACGCACCGATGGCTGCTGTTATTGTGGCAAGGAGGCGACATCGCCAAAATCAAAGAATACGCAGAGAGAGAGTCTTTCGGACTCGTGTAAATTTGTTTGGAATGAATGAAAACCAGATATTTGAAACATATCGACTATCTAGCGCTTCCATCTTGGAGCTGTTGAATGAGTTAAGGGCTGATTTGGAGCCGGTCACAAGCAGGAGTAACGCCATATCTGCCTTGCCGAAACTGCTCTCAACTCTTAATTTCCTCGCATCAGGGTAATTCCAGCGCACTGTAGCCATTTCTGCTGGGCTCTCCCAAAGCAGTTTTTCAGGTGTGCTGTCCACTGTCCTCAACGCTCTGTTACGCAGGATGGGCAGGCACATACGGTTCCCATCCACTCAGGACGCACTGAATGATGTCAAACACAGATTTTATGCAGTTGCTGGGTTTTATTTGAATGTTAAATCGAGTATTATTCAGTAAAAGGTTGCCACAGGAGGCACATTCATTTTTTTATTTGTGATAATAAATAAACCACGTGTTTTCATGGAGAAAAAAGTGTTTCTTATTGTGCGCCTATACCTTGTTCTGCAGTTGGCTCTAGCGTGTCATACCCCAGTATCCCAGTTATCTGCTCCTCGCAGAAGGTGAGCTGCACCTGCTGCTGCTCAATGCTGGTTAGAGGCATCTCTTCCGCAGGCCCTCCACCTGTCTTGTTTGCCGAAGTTTTATTAAAGGCCACTTTTTCTTTAGTTCTTCGCCTTATATCTTGCCACCTTCTTTTAACCTCATCTGCCGTTCTTTTTGTCTTACCAACTGCATTTATTCTATCGCAGATTTTCTCCCATACTGCGTTTCTTTTGGTAATGTTTAAATTTCTTTGCTGTAGTTCATGAATGTGTTTATTTGCCTCTTCCACTAATATCTCTAACTCCAACTCGTTAAATTTCATTTTGCGCTTGCGACTATCCTGCTTTCCATCCACTCTCCATGGCGCAAAGTTTGCGCCGCAAACCGTAAGACACGCAACACCTCATTTAAATACTGCGGTTTGCACCTGTTATCAATTGCGCACGCAATCTTAGTTGATCACCCGCAAAACACACAACAACAGCACGTGCAAACTTTTTCAGTGCACACGCAATTTAGTACTCTTTATTTAGGATCTTAGTAAATCGGGCCCTATGTGTATTGCAAATTAAGCCAGCTCAAGGGGAAGTCACCTTTAAGGTGTCACCTTTCCCCCGTCTCGTCTCCAACAATACTATGTGTATTGTATTTAACTTCTAATCTAATTTTTGTCTACCCTTGGCTCCGTGTCTTAATCAAATGAGATTACTTTGAAGAGAGAGCCCAGACGGTTTTGAGCTTCAACAATTTCATGAAATCCTAACAAATGTTACAACACAGAAACCTTTTATTTCAAAGGAACAAGAAATATTGAATTCACATCTGTTATTCCAAATCCTCAATAAGAAATAATAATAAAAGAAAGTGTCCCTTCACAGCAGCAATCTGCTGTCGCAATGTCTCTATCCTGCCCTGGCCTTGGACAGAAACCCTGGTCGCTGATCAACGCTGTATTACCAAGATGTAGACCAACAAAAAAAACCAACCTGCCATTGCAGGGAATAAAATCAATATTAATCACTGTACAGAATTTTATCTCTTTCTTCAAATCACAGTGTAACTTTAAATACTGACCAAATTCAGAAATAAATAATGAATTACATATTGTGAGCACCGGAATCAATATCACAGTCAGCATTTACGTGTTCAACAATATTAAATTAAACGTGTTACACAAATCTTGTATCTCATTTCATCTTATTCACAATTCACATACTTTGATTTTGCAAAGTACCTTTTTACAGCTTTAATCGTTGCAACATGGACTGCAATTTACTGTATACCATATGGAAACAACAAAAAAACATTATACTATATGTGCACAACTTATGGGCATCAAAACCACATACAGTACAAAATAATAAACTTCCCTCTGCCTCATGGTGATGAGGGAGGAAAATCAAACATGGCGTCCCGTCATGATGCAGTAAAATTAAAGTTACTCTCTTCAAAATAACCCCACTTCCATTAAACCAAAATCAGCTTAATCTTACAAAAATAATATGTCTATAATAATAATAATAATAATAATAATAATGACTTGGATTTATATAGCGCCCTTCTAGGCACCCAGAGCGCTTTACAGAAATCATTATTCATCCATACACATTCTCTCTGGTGGTGGTAAACTACGTTGTAGCCACAGCTGCCCTGTTTCCACTTGACTCCGATTGGTTTTTGGTTATAAAACAAGTTCAACATCGGTAAAAAAAAAGATTAACCCATCGGTTTCAGTAACTAGAAACATAATATGCTACAGCTTATTTGCATACTAAATTGATAAACTCACTGTAATGTTTAGCAATGTTCACTGCTAAAACTTGTATTTTGAAAGTCCATCCTTACTGCCGTTAACCGGATGTATTGCGCTGCTCTAACGGTCAGAGAGAATTGCAGGTGCGGACTGAGACGTTGGAAATAAACCAAGCTCCCGAGTTCAGCTGAAACTAAGAAGTATCCGTGTGCTGTTATTATATAAGATAAGTTATAATACTTCCTCTGTATAGCTTATCACAACATGGTGTCAGAGTGAAAGTCGAAAAAAAGGTAGTTAGACGACGGACCCGCGTAGAAGACGAAGCTGAAAAAAAAAAAGACGAAGGAAAGTTAACGATGGAGGCGTTTGGCGTACCTACCCCGAAGATGGACTGGGATTCATCTAATCTACCAGATGCGTGGCGGAGATTCAAGCAACATGCCCAACTGATGTTCACAGTTCACCGCTCAAAAAAAGAACAGAAGAGGAAAAATGCAGCTTTCTTCTGCTGTGGATTGGCGACAAAGGACGGGACATCAGCAACACATGGACACTGGCTGAAGATGAAGCTAAGTTGCTAAATACATACTATGACAGATTCTCAGAATACCTCACTCCCAAAGCAAATCCTATATTTGCAAGATATAAATTCCAGGAGAAGACGCAAGGAAACAGTGAGTCATTTGAGCACTTTGTGACAGATCTCAAGCTGCTAGTTAAAGACTGTAACTACACAGACAGCGACGAGATGGTCAGGGACCGTATAATTTTCGCTACCAACTCACCTAGAGTGTGCGAAAAAATTACTCAGCCAGGGGCCGGAGCTCACGCTCGATAAAGCGATCGATATAGCCCGCTCCTATGAGCTATCACAAGAGCAGCTAAAGGCTATGGCTAACGACAGTCATGAAGTACATGCAATCCACCGCAAACCTGGTAGGTCAACTTTTATAAAGGGAGCTAGCAGGCACCATGACAGCCCAAGAACGCATGAAAATGCCTGCAGCAAGTGTGGGGGACACCACCATAAATCCATAGAGTGCCCAGCAAAAGGCAAACAATGTTTAAAGTGTCGAAAATTCAATCACTATGCAAAAGTGTGCAAAACTAAGCCTCACAACCCATGTAGAACAGTGCACAGAGAAATCCACACAGTTGGTGAAAGTAATGAAGATGATGGCTCAGAGCTATTTGTGGACACTGTTACTACAGAGAAGAAAGATGAGGAAAGTGCATATGCAGCTATCCAAATGGGCCCACAGAACAAAAAAATTACTTTTAAGCTAGATACTGGGGCACAGGCAAGTGTAATACCAGCCAAAGACTTTAATGCGCTCATGCCCAGCACACAATTAATGGCTGCTGACCGTAAGTTGACAGGCTGCGGCGGACATGCACTGGAAGTGAATGGCTGCTGCAAAATAGCAAGCACATACAAAACTAAGTCAACCATAGAAATGTTCTACATAGTGAACTGTAAAGGCCCACCTATTCTAGGCTACAAAGCCTGCAAAGCCCTGGGACTCATAAAAGTAGTGTATGCCGTCAACAGTGACGAAGAGAGCAGCACCCATTCAGACCACATCCTGAGTGAGTACTCAGATGTTTTTAAAGGCATCGGCACGTTCCCAGGCAAATGCAGCTTCAGAATAGACCCCAACGTAGCACCGGTTGTCTGCCCACCGCGGAGGGTACCATTTGCCCTTAAGGACCGTCTAAAAACAGAGCTAGACAACATGGAAAGGGACAGAATAATATGCAAGGTGACAGAGCCCACCCAGTGGGTTAATGCTCTAGTTGTGTGCGAAAAGCCCAAAACACGCAAACTCAGAGTGTGTTTAGACCCAAGACCCCTAAACAAGGCAAAAATGAGGCCATATTACCCCCTACCCACACTGGAGGATGTGACATCCAAGTTAGCAGGGGCAAAGTATTTTAGCATCCTAGATGCTAGATCAGGGTATTGGGCAATCAAGCTGAGTGAGGAGTCATCACTGTTCACTACATTTAACACCACGTTCGGAAGATACCGTTTCCTCAGGCTGCCCTTCGGCATCGTGTCCGCCCAGGACGAGTTCCAGAGGAGGGTGGATGAGACATATGAAGGCTTGAGAGGAGTAACAGGTATCGTCGACGACATCGTCGTGTTTGGAAAAACAAAGCAGGACCACGACAGCAATCTCCGGGCCATGCTCGACCGCACCAGAGAGAGAGGCATACGGCTAAACCCAGATAAATGCCGTATCTGTGTTCCTGAGGTGAGCTACTTTGGTCATAAGCTCACAGGCAACGGTTTGAAACCAGACCCACTAAAGGTGAGAGCCATCAGAGACATGTCGCCGCCAACAAGTGAGGCAGAGCTCGAAACTGTGCTAGGCATGGTCAACTACCTAGCGAGATTTGCACCCAACCTAGCTGAGGTGTGTGCACCACTCAGACTACTGCTAAGGCAGGACACAGAGTTTAAATGGGACACTATGCATGGGAATGCATTTCAGAAGATGAAAGAGATCATCACAGCAGAGCCAGGGCCAGTGTTAGCTTACTTTGATCCTGAAAAAGAAGTGACACTGCAAGTGGATGCGTCAAAACACGGCCTGGGTGCAACCATCATGCAGGAAGGCAGACCAGTAGCATATGCATCCAAGCTGCTCACCAGCACAGAGCAGAATTATGCCCAAATCGAGAAGGAGCTGTATGCAGTCCTGTATGGGTGTAAGAGGTTCCACGAGTATGTCTATGGTCGAAACATAACTGTGGAATCAGACCACAAGCCGTTAGAGGCTATTCTCCGCAAACCACTAGCCCTTGCTCCACCGCGCTTACAGCGCATGATGCTTGCATTACAAAAATACAGCATAACTCTCGTCCACAGGCCAGGTAAAGAGATCCCTGTAGCCGACACACTGTCGAGAAAATCCATATATGAAGAGGACGAGTCCCTATCTGAGGCTATGGAAACTCAGGTACATACTGTCATTAGGACAGCCCCAGTGAGTACTGATAGGCTAGATAGCATCAGAACAGAGACAGCTCAGGACGAGCAGCTCTCCAAGCTAAAGCAAGTCATTCGGTCAGGCTGGCCGGAAACACAAAAACGTTGTCACCCACTCGTCAGTGATTATTGGAACCACCGTGATGAGATCACAGAGGCTGATGGGATCCTTCTGAAGGGTGAGAAAATAATAATTCCACACAAGCTCAGACCACACATGCTAAAGTGCATCCACACAGGACATTTTGGAGTTGAGAAGAGCAAACACAGGGCAAGAGATGTAATGTTTTGGCCTGGCATGGGTCAACAGATTGAGGAAACAGTCCAAAGATGCAACATATGCCAAACACACCGTAGTGCCAGCACAAAAGAACCCATGCTCTCACATGAAATCCCAGAGACCCCATGGGAGACTGTAGCAACAGATCTATTCACATGGAACTCTGAGAACTACATAATTATCTGTGATTATCTCAGCAGATACTTTTAAATTGAGCGCCTGCCTAACATCACCACAGCCGCTGTCATTCACAAGATGAAGGCGGTGTTTTCAAGGCAAGGAATCGCCCGCCGGGTCGTCAGTGATAATGGGCCATGTTACAACTCAAGTGAGTTCAAGCAGTTTGCAGAGGCATGGGGTTTCCAGCACATCACCTCGAGCCCTCATTATCCGCAGAGCAACGGCTTAGCAGAAAAGACTGTTCAAACTGCAAAGCGAATCCTAACCAAGGCCAAAGAGGACAAGAAAGACCCCCATCTCTGTTTTCTGGAGTATAGGAACACACCAGTTGATGGACTAAAATCCCCAGCCCAGATCCTGATGAGCCGCAGACTACGTTCCATCCTGCCCACGACAACTCAACAACTCCGACCTTAGGTGACCCCCGAGGCTACTGTTCGTGCAAGGAGAGAGGACTGCTAGCAGCGCCAGAAACAACACTACGACAGATCTACTAGACCGCTGTCAACGCTGCGCGCCAGAGCACCCATCCGTTTCCAGCAGGGAGATGGCACATGGAAACCAGCGACAGTCATCCGACCAGCTGAGACACCGCGGAGCTACTACATCGAGACCGGTGAAGGTCAGTCATTCAGACGCAACCGACGGCACCTGCTGGACAACCACGCACCCATCACACAGCATCCAGAGGCCGGCGATTGATGACTCCAACACTACACCAGAAGACCCAGGTGCGCAACGTCATCACACCAGTTCTGTGTGTAAACCTGTACACACTGAGCCTTGTCAACGCACAAGGTATGGACGTGTCATTAAGCCGAGGCAAGTCCTCGACTTATAACTGACTTTTAAAGGGTGCAGGCGGATCGCTGCCCTAAAAAAAAAAAAAAAAAAAAAAAAAGAATTGAAAGGAAGAAAAACCTTAGTGGTTAGCACTGTTGCCTCACAGCAAGAAGGTTCCCGGTTCGACTCCAAGGCCCAGCAGGGTCTTTCTGTGTGGAGTTTGCATGTTCTCCCCGTGCTTGCGTGGGTTTCCTCCGGGTACTCCGGTTTCCTCCCACAGTCCAAAAACATGCATGCTAGGTTAATTGATGATTCTAAATTGCCCGTAGGTGTGAGTGTGAGTGTGTCTGGTTGTTTGTGGGGACTGCGGGTGGAAACTAGCATTTCTGCTAAAACCCGGTGTATTTACACTGCTTAATGTAGTGTTAATTAATATGCATTGTCGAGTCTAAATAAACTTTGAAACTGTTTTGTAGTACTGTGATTTGTAATACTGTATTTTATTGTGATGAAGAACCTGATTGTACTGTGAACACTGTACTTTATATTGATATGTTCACCAGCCTATTTACTGTTAAAACAGAGTGATTCCCTCTATTAAGCTATTTGAAGTACCTCAGCATTTGTTGATCTTGTTAATTTTGTTCCAGAAGTAGCACACTTAAATATTATAGCACTTTTGAGTATACTGATGTTATTTGCACTGCTAAGGATTAACAGTAAACTGTGACTTAATTTTGTGGCTCAGAATTGTGTTTAAGTGCTTCAGTTTTTCTGCATGCCATTGATTATCTCCATAGGCACATCTTATTTTTTTGTTAAAGGGAGATGTATGTTTAGCAATGTTCACTGCTAAAACTTTTATTTTGAAAGTCCATCCTTACTGCCGTTAACCGGATGTTTGCGCTGCTCTAACGGTCAGAGAGAATTGCAGGTGCGGACTGAGACGTTGGAAATAAACCAAGCTCCCGAGTTCAGCTGAAATTAAGAAGTATCCGTGTGCTGTTATTATATAAGATAATTTATAATACTTCCCGTGTATAGCTTATCACAACACTCACCGGAGTTCACGTCGAGTCTAACTCAAAAGAAAAAACAAATCCTCCGGAAAAAAACAATCTTACATCTTCCTTTTGGCAATCAGGAACAAACTTGGAGTCTTAGAAAACTTTTACAAATTAAATAAAGTAGTATTTATCAGCTGACAAAGTTCGTTTTTTTATCTAGTCTTGTTAACTCAGGCTAGACTCTTCTTCTGCGTGCATCAGTACGCAAAAACGGTACACAAAATCAAAACGTATCAAGGCGCCATCTAGCGGTCATTTTGTAAAACCAAAATCCTTATGTAAAAACGCAGTTATCTTATAGATTCACTCATGTGAGATGAATAAACAAAGTATGAAGGTTGATAAAATAAAATAAAATGAACTTAACCCATTGTTCAACTTTATGTGGGTTACATGGGCAATTTAGGGCAATTTAGAATCATCAATTAACCTAGCATGCATGTTTTTGGACTGTGGGAGAAAACCGGAGTACCCGGAGAAAACCCACACAAGCACGGGGAGAACATGCAAACTCCACACAGAAAGACCCTGCCGGGCCTGGGATATATTTTTATATATATATATATATATATATATATATATATATATATATATATACACACACACACACACACACACACCAGTTAAAAAAGATAATTTGCAGTATGTATATTATTATTTTCTGATGTATGTTCAATATAAGACAAAGAGTAGTTATTTCTTCATCTTTTGTCTCTTCCATCTGTTTAAAAACATATTTGTTCATTAATCAGTAATACACATCAGTTCTTCGTCAACACCGTCAGATGTATGTTTTTGTTCATTTTTGAAAAAAATGTTTATTCTTTGTTCAGTCTATGTTGTTTATGTAAAAAAGATCTACATCCTCATATGTCTTATTTATCTAAACAAATTATTTATTAAGTGTTTTTATTTAGAACCTGCACCTTTACGTGGTTAAATAGCTAAGACCCTTCTCTACAGAAATATACAGTTCCAATGAATAGTGTGCATTTAAAAAAAAAGATTTTAAAAACCTGTTTTGTCCCTTATCTCTAGAATCCCTGATATATATATATATATATATATATATATATATATATATATATATATATATATATATATATATATATATATATATATATATATATATATACATACATATACATATATATATATATATATATATACATATATATATATATATACATATATATATATATATATATATATATATATATATATATATATATATATATATATATATATGTCCGCTTTATCCTTTGCAGGGTCAAACAGGGTCTGCTGGAGCCTATCCCAGCTATTTTCAGGCGAGAGGCAGGGGTTACACCCTGGACAGGTCACCAGTCCATCACAGGGCCACATATACAGACAAACAACCAGACACACTCACACTCACACCTACGGGCAATTTAGAATCATCAATTAACCTAATATGCATGTTTTTGGACTGTGGGAGAAAACCGGAGTACCCGGAGGAAACCCTCGCAAGCACGGGGAGAACATGCAAACTCCACACAGAAAGACCCTGCCTGGCCTGGGATATGTACTATGAGGTTCTGGACCTCCGCTTGAGTAAATTTTCTCTAACTGGACCTCTTAAGGTTTTAGTTGAATACCGCTGATTTAGAGTCATCACCAGAAAAATAACTTATTTGACAATTTTCACCCGTTTCAAGTAAATTTTCACTTGAAATAAGTAGAAAAATCCCAGTGCCAGTGGGACAAGATTTATCTTCTCATTACTAGCAAAAAAATCTACTTAATTTAAGTGAAAATATACTTGAAACAGGTGAAAATTGTTTAATACCGCCCGCGCCCGGGGGCTGGTATAACCAGGCCCCCGGTCTCACACTCAGCAGGCACGCCGATTTTTCCCAGTGGCCAGCCGCGGTACTGCAACAAAAAATCCAATGGGGCCCAGAAAGCTTTTTTCCCATAGACCGCAATAGTAAAAGAGAAGCCTCTAAAACTGTTCACAGGACACCTCCAGCTGTAATCACCGGCAATTACAGGGTTTCCGCTGGGTTTTAAAAAGTATTAAAAAGTGATAAATGAAAATTGCCAAATTTAAGGCCATTAAAAGTGTTAAATTCACTGTCAGAGGTATTATTTTTTTTTAAATTGGTATTATTTTTTACCTTTTACATTTTAAGCAGTCTATTTTATTGTCATTCACAAAGTGAAATAAATGTGAAACATCTGGTCAACATCAATGAGTCTATAAATCTGTTCTGTATAGTGTTCTATTGTTCAAAATCTGTATTAATGTTAAAAGGTCCGTGATTAACACTTAATGTTGTGACAGTTTTTAAAAAAAAAATCTGAAGGTAGTGAAAAAGGTATTCAGTGTTGGGGTAGTTACTCAAAAAAAGTAATCCATTACATATTACTAGTTACTTTTTAAAAAAGTAATCCCTTACACTACTTAGTTACTGGTTGCTGAAAGTAACTAGTTACATTACTAGTTACATTACTTTTGGATTACTCCGCAATATCACCTGAGCTGCACCATAACTCGATTGCCAATGAACAACATGTACAGGACTGTCTCAGAAAATTAGAATAATGTGATTTTCTGTTATGCAATTACAAAAACAAAAATGTCATACATTCTGGATTCATTACAAATCAACTGAAATATTGCAAGCCTTTTATTATTTTAATATTCCTGATCATGGTTTACAGCTTAAGAAAACTCAAATATCCTATCTAAAAAAATTAGAATATTCTGGGAATCTTAGACCCTGTCCACACGTAGCCGGGTATTTTTAAAAACGAATATTTCCCCCCTCCGTTTATAAAAAAATTTGCATCCACACGTAACCGAAGATCTGCGTTTTCGAACACATTCATAAGCATTCTAACCTGTAGATAATCTGCGGCTCCCGGGGAAGCTCCGCGGGCTCCGCCGCTCCGCCGCTCCGGGGCTCCGGGGGGCTCGGCGGGGCTCGGCGGGGCTCTGCGGAGGTTCAGCCTCCGCGGCTCCGCGGAGCCCTCTGTGTCGGTGTAACGCAGTAAGCGGCCGGTCAAGAGCAGAGACCATTTATTTAATAAATGGCTTGGAGAACAGATGCTGGATCATCTGTATTTCTATAGTAAACAAAAGTCGCACGTCAGAGCAGATTTGTTGTTGTTTTGGCGCATAATGTGACGTTCGAAAACGCAAATCTCCGGTTATGTGTGTCCACACGCATCTACATAAACGGAGTTTTCAAAAATCTTCACTTTGCCCGGAGTTTTTTTAAACCTTCGTTTATTTGCGTTTTCGTGTGGATGACAGGTCAAAACGGAGGAAAATATCTCCGGTTTAGCAGATATCCGCAGATATCCGGCTACGTGTGGACGGGGTCTTAATCTTAAACTGTAAGCCAAAATCAGCAATATTAAAATAATAAAAGGCTTGCAATATTTCGGTTGATTTGTAATGAATCCAGAATGTATGACATTTTTGTTTTTTTTAATTGCATAACAGAAAATAAAGAACTTTATCACAATATTCTAATTTTCTGAGACAGTCCTGTAGTTGGAACCTTATTACTGCAGTGCCCAGATCAGCACCAGAAGTCCCGTAAAATCCCGTAAAATCCCGTAAGATCACGTTAGAGGCTGATTTATGGTTCTGCGTTACACCAACGCAAAACTTACGGCGTAGGGTATGCGGCGACGCGCACCGTACGGTGTGTGTCGCCGCATACCTTACGCCTTAGACACTGCGTCGATTTAACGCGGAACCATAAATCAGCCTCAAGTCAGACAAGTGTTGCAGCGCAACGCGTGAAGACGTTCTATAATACATCCATGGTGAAGACGCATGAAAGGCAAGTTTGATTTTCTTTTCTGTTCTCCCGTTCTATATGTAGTTGAAAAGCTTAAAGTAACTAAAGTAACGTATTTTTTCTTGTCTTAGAGTAACTATAACGGGATTACCCAAATTACAACTGTAACGCGTTACATTACTGCGTTACTGGCGAATGTAATCTCATTACAGTAACGCGTTACTTTGTAACGCGTTACACCCAACACTGAAGGTATTAAATTGGTATAAAATTTAACATAAGGATTGCTGTATAAACCCTGAATTACTAATCTTTGTATTCTATCTTTTTAAGTCATGGACTTTATATCCGTCAAAAATGTTTTATAACGGCCAGAAAAGTCAAAGAAAAGTCTCTTTCTGGGCGTGATGTCACGGCCGTGTCGTTGCCATTGATGTTGCCCTGGGGCATGATGGGAGGCCCCAGAGCATCATGGGAGGTGACTCAACTGCGCATGCTCTATGGGCCCCTTAACGCGGAAGTAAACCCGGAAGTGAGGAACATTTTCGGCGTATGCGCTGGGTGAGCAAATTGCATTGAAATGAATGGGCGACCATTTTCGATGTTCCATCCAGTTAATATTATAGATCCATGTATGCGCCAGGCGAGCAAGGCTGAATTCCAATCTCCACCCTCAAGCCCTGAACCCTCACATACTTTAGCGACGTTAGCTGTACGTGATTAAGTGTGAGTGGGTGTGAGGGCTCCAAATGGTAGAAATAAGAATGGGACAGCGCTTAGCAGAAACCGGAAACACGTCAGATCAAAATGTTGTTGTTTTTTTGTCTTTTATTAATAAACTTTATTTAACATTTCAATTTACAAAATTCCTAGTCAGATCAAAATATTACGTACCGGTATTATAAGTTGGGAATGATCATCCTACGGATGTTTGAAAACAAAGTGGTAGCCTATATAAAGGAGCATAAAATTCAACAAAGAACACAATTTAAATATGCGCACAGTACAATATGTATTTCCTTGTTAATGTAGTGTCTTTCTTTCAATCTACCCATACCAGCGCATCCAGTATGCCAGGCTCAATCGCCGAGTAATTTCATTTTTGTAAGAGCGTGTAAACTGATGGTATCCTGAGTTAAATATTCCAGCTGTGTTATGACCAACTAATATTACTTTCCATTTTGAGCATGATGTCATTTCATTTTCGTAAGAGACCGTATATATTGATGGTAACCTGAGCTAAATATTTCAGTTATATTATCACTATTTACTGCAACGTTTTTGTTCAACTTGCTGAAATTGTTAAAATTTTGTGGTCATAAATAAATGAATAACCAAATTACTGCCTGACTTGTTTGTGTTGGATCTAAAACTATCTTGCTAGTATTTACATGTATGCATTTCTGGTAACATAGGGAATCTTAATTCAAACACTGTACTCAGATTAAAGAAAAGCAAGTCTTGTTTATTCAACACCAGGTCAACTGAGGATTTGTCTAATATAAAATGAAAACAAAAGAAATTGAACCTCAAATTATGAATGAAAAAATGATGAAGAAAACAACATTTTGTCCACCATCTTCCCAAAAATGTCAATTAACTTAGATTTAGAATTAGATTTATCTAATCTAGAATTATCTTGTTTCAGTCTTTGTCATGGATCTGGACGCATAAGCAACTGGCCTCCAACTATCTCCGTCAGCCTGCAGCAAGACAGCCCCGAATCCATCCTTTGAAGCATCCGTTGAAACCTTCAGATTCTTGGTTGGGTCATAGTATGCAAGCACAGGGGCAGTTGTCAGTGTTGTCTTTAAAGCATTCCATTCTCTTTCGTTTCGCGCTGTCCACCTGAATTCTGTGGAATCATGAAGTAGCTCTCTTAGTGCTGACGTTTTCACTGAGAGGTTGGGAATTAACTTTCCAATGAAGTTTATCATCCCCATCACTCTGAGCAGACCTTTCTTGTCTATCGGGCGCGGCGTGCTTAGGATGGCTTTTATTTTCCTTTCATCTGGCTCAACACCCTGAGTGGACAGTTTGTCTCCCAAGAATGTTATCTCCTGGAGACCAAACTGGCATTTGGCACGGTTTAGTTTTAGTCCATTTTCTTGTACCCTTTGGAGCACTTTTGTCAGTCTTTCATTATGTTCCTGTAAGGTGGAGCCCCAGACAACAACATCATCAACATAGCAACGGACCCCCTCTAGTCCCTCTAACATGTTGTCCATGGCACGATGAAAAATCTCAGAGGCTGAGATTATACCAAATGGCATCTTGAGGAATCTATATCTTCCATATGTTGTGTTGAAAGTGCAGTACCTTGAACTTTGATCATCCAACTTTATTTGCCAGAATCCCTGCGCTGCATCTAGCTTTGAGAAGTATTTGGCTCCTGCCATTTCACTTGCAATCTCCTCACACTTCGGTATCTGGTAGTGCTCACGTTTTATGTTTTGGTTTAAATCTCCAGGGTCCATGCATATTCTCAGTTCTTTGTTTTTGTTCTTTTTGTCAACACACACCATTGAGTTTACCCACTCAGTTGGTTCTTCCACTTTTGTGATGACCTGTAACTGAGACATCCTGTCCAGTTCTTTTTTGAGCCGCTCCCGCAGTGGAGCTGGAACTCTCCGTGGTGCATGGATTACTGGTTGAGCATCCTCTTTTAGTTGAATTTTGTACGTGTATGGTAGGCATCCCAATCCTTTGAAAACATCATGATAACGGTGAACAATTGAGTCAACTGTGCCTGGGTGCGTACTTACTGCTTCTGAGCATTTGGTGTGGTATACTCTCCTCAGTAGGTTTAACTTCTGTGAGGCAACCCCACCTAGCAGTGACTCACAGTTCTCAGGTACGACAGAAAACAGTACACTGTAGTCTTTGTTCTTGACTTTCACTTTGAGTCTGCACTGTCCTCTGCTTTCAATGTCTTTTCCGTTGTAGTCTTTAAGTGGTACTTTTCTCTTGATTATTTTAGGCTTTTCCTTCATAGCACTGATCTCTGTCATGCTGATGAGGTTTGCTTGTGCGCCTGTGTTCCTCTGTGTTATTGTCCACATTATCACATGACACCATACCCACAAAGAAAGTCTCACTGAGGTCTGACTCCTCAACCAGCCGCACTGACTTGGGCTTGCCTTTGGTTAGACATTGTTTGGCAAAATTATTTTTTCCATTACATTTTGAGCATCTTGTCAACAATAGCAGACTCTGTCTTAACAACTTCAAAAACAACTTCTTTCGGTGGGTTTAACATTTCTGTCAAGAAGTTTTCTACATCAGTCAGAGCTCCAATCACTTTCTCACTTTGACTTGTTTCATCTGATGCCTTCATCACCCACAGCAGAAGTTGCTGTAAGAACTTTGCCACTGCATCTAGTGTGATGGTGTCATTTTTTGAGTGCCTATCATTTTCCTCTGTGTTATTGTCCACATTATCACATGACACCATACCCACAAAGAAAGTCTCACTGAGGTCTGACTCCTCAACCAGCCGCACTGACTTGGGCTTGCCTTTGGTTAGACATTGTTTGGCAAAATTATTTTTTCCATTACATTTTGAGCATCTTTTGCCATATGCAGGGCACTGCCGGGGCTCATGTCTGCCACCACATCGTTTGCAGGAGTATGTCATCTGTGTTTCTCTTTTGTGGCGTGTTCTTTTTAGACTTGTTTTTAACCACAGCTACTTTTGCACTTTCATGTACTGTAGAGCCATTTGTTTCATTGATCGTCTTTGCATGCTGCTGGGCTAACTCATTTGCATAGCATACTCTCTCTGCCTCCTCAAGAGTTAGTTTAGCCTCTCTTAGCAGCCTTTCCCTTGTCTGCTTATCTCTGATACCATACACAATTTGATCACGGATCATAGAATCTTTCAGATCTCCAAAATCACATGACTGTGCTTTTAGTTTCAAATCCGTCACAAAGCAATCAAAAGTCTCTTCTGGCTGTTGCATCCGCGAGCGGAACACGTACCTTTCATACAGTGTTTTTTTTGTGGTGAGCAATGTGTATGAAACTTTTCGATCACAATGTCATACTTGTTTCTGTCTTCAGCCTCCTCAAAGTCGAATGTGTTGAAGACTTCGATGGCTTGAGGACCAGCTACCGTGAGTAGCGTTGCTACTCACGGTAGCGTTGCTCAAAACGCTGCTTGAAAGTCTGCCAATTGCTGTCCACATTTCCCACCAGTTGCAGTCCCTCCGGTGGCTATATCTACTAGAGCTTGTTTGGTTTCTCTGACACACGGTTTGTCATGACACACAAGCTAAAATGATTTGTTTACTGCATGAGCTGTTGCAATTTCTTTTTTGGCACTTTAAATGGATATTGAAAGGCCTATTTGAGTTATTTCTTAGTTATTTCACAATAATTATTGTGAAATTATTTCACTAGTTATTTTGCAGTCACATAATTTAGGCAACAGCTCAAAAAACATTTTTAATAACACTAACCAAAATCAAAATCGGATCGAATCAAATGAAATGGTGATAGTCGATTCTGAATCTTAAGACTCAGAATCGAATCGATTCTCAACATTTGAATCGATACCCAGGCCATAGCTTGACACACTTTTTTATACCTTTGTGTACTGATGAAAAGAACCTGACGAAAGCGTTCTTCTCGCGTGGTTTTCTTATTATCTGTAGTTGGTATTGCAGACATATTGTTATGTCTCTGTAGGCGTTGGGCTCAAGTGCACGACACAGGATGGCAGAGATTTGGTTTAATGCCCGGGAGGGCCTTTATTGCTGTTTGGGGGAGGGTTGAGGCCTGGCGGGCTGGATCCAAGGCAGGCTGGGGTGACAGCAGGGTGAAGGAGTGGAGTAGGTGGGTAAGGGGTCAAGCCAGACTGCAGCACGACGGTGAGGGCAAAAACTGTGGAGAAAAACAAAAAGGAGGCAGTTATCAAAAAAAAAAATCACAAAAGGTAGCTTCAGGAGTGTCAACATATAACGAGCAGCTATGTATGCGACAAACACAGACAGGATACTTGCCAGGCCATTCTTAGGGAAGATCTGGCGATGAGTGACTGGAAAACCGGGGTTTAAATGGGCAGAGGGATCTGATGAGGAGAGTGGCTGCAGATGTGCTGGACCTGGCTGGAAGCTCCTTCCCCAATCACCCACAACTCACATCACCTGCGGCGAAGAGCACGCAGTGCACGAGCTGTGGGGGTGTGGCAGGCTGGTTGTTGTGGAGGGTGAGTGTTAGGTGGAATGAGTGGAGGTGACACTGTAACACATAAGAAGCATATTATCAAAAGTTGGATCATCTGATGCCGCTGCAGTCTGCAACACTTTTGTTGGGGAGCCAAACCTCTTGAGAAGGTCCTTAGATAAAACATATAGAAGATCATTGATGTTTTCTTCTTCTATGTCATGGTCTTTTCTCTCCATTTCAGGCATCACAACACTCAACATACGGTCAAATGTGGTTTTTACTTGTAATACATCGACTGAGAGCCTCTTTTCCTCCATGTAAAGAAGTCGAGCTAGAAGTGCAGCTACAAGATGTTCACCCAATGGCCTGTCTTCTAACTCCTGACTTGGCCAAAAAGGCTATTTTGCCTCTGCTGTCCCTGGACTGGTGTAAAATAGTCAACCTAAAAAGAAAAATGATTAAGATACAATCAATAAAACATTTCCGAATAAAAAGGCTACATCAGAATAAAGGTTAAAAAGTAAGAAACTAAGCTAAAATACACACACACACACACACACAGGTTAATATAAGCTCAACAACAGACAATTGCTACAAACGAAAACAGAAACAACATGAAGCAGCAACAGTAACATCAGCATTAATAACACAAGACACAATAATACACTAACAGGCCAAAAACAAACAAGACAAAATCACTAAACACAGAATAAAAAGCCATGCACAAAAAGCAACATTATGACTAGACAAACTAATAGGCAACATGACGGGTGACATCAGACAAACACCGACAGGCAGGGCAGCAAGCCAGGAAAATTAAGCACTAAACCAACCTCTGCATCTACAGGAGAGACTGGAGACTCTGTGTCATCTTCAACATCTTCCTCCAGGATGAATTCAGTAACATAATGAGATGAAGTGTCAACAATAGCAGACTCTGTCTTAACAACTTCTTTCGGTGGGTTTAACATTTCTGTCAAGACGTTTTCTACATCAGTCAGAGCTCCAATCACTTTCTCACTTTGACTTGTGTAGCAGGGTGGATGCTACGGGGCCCGCCCGAAGGATGGAGAGACACCCAGTGCACAAGCACCTCACGCAGCAGCTTCTTCATTCTGAGTGGCTTATGAAGGCTGGCAGAGTGGAGAGGCTGATTGGGCCCACCTGTGCCCTAATCAGCCTGAGTGGCTGCAGCTCCTCCACCCTGCCACAACTTGTTTCATCTGATGCCTTCATCACCCACAGCAGAAGTTGCTGTAAGAACTTTGCCACTGCATCTAGTGTGATGGCATATATCACCTCAGGAGAAACGCTGTTTTCACCCAGCGTGCATTTGACTTTATACATCACAGAGTCTGACAGCGATATTCCCTGCATATTGAGGGGTAGCTCATATGTACAATCAGGTGTCCAATGATTGCAAAGTTTCTGAGTTCCCTGGAAAACATCTGGACAGGAGTGGAGGATGTAATTTTCTCAAGGCTGAGACCTTCAGTCTTGTTTGACTCTCTGATGTTTCTGAACATGTTCATGACATCCCATTTGATTGTGTCGAAGTTCAGTTGATAATATTTCTGTTTCCTTACATTGATCTTTGTTTTTTTGTGTGTTAAATAGTCTGGACTGGGATATTCAGGCACACTTCCTGGTAAAGAAAGGTAGTCATCTCGAAACAGAAGGGGGCTTGAAGTGCGTCTGATATTTAAGACGAATTCATCGCGTTTTCTTTCAAATTCATTTTCCAGATCTGAATTCATAATTCCAAATTGTTTCCTGGCAAAGTTCAGGAACTGGTACTCCCGATCGTCCACATGTGCTTTGTGTAAAAGAAAAAACCTTTTCACCTCACCAACCACTAAGCCCATGTCGAATGTTCTCGAGGAGATTTTTTTGGTTTTGGTACAAAAGAAACTTTTAAGGCTACTCAGGTTTCTCTTGAGGGTGTTGACGATCTTAGTCGCTGTTTTCTTAGCTTCAATACCAGAGCCAGGGGGAAGTACAAAAACACTTTCATCCTCCGATGTGTTATCTTGTGACTCTGTTGACCATTTCAAGAGGATTTCAGTCACTCCTTCAACCGCTGACGGGACATCTATGGCAGATTTTCCAGCAGAACACATTGCTTGGCACCTGATGTGGAGCTTAACCAGGTTTGCTTTAAGACATCTGGCAGCTTGAGACACCATGTGGCCAAGTCGCTTTATATTTGAAACAAAGCCGGTCACGTAAACAGCTGGGTTGGATGTTATGTCTTCAGTGTTTGTGGCTGCAGCAATGCTAGAGTTCACCTTCTCTTCAATTTCCTGTTCTACCATTTCTGTCAGCTCTTGTGCAGCCTCACATTGGTCCAGTGTGACATGAAGAAGCTGGGAGAAACATTTGGGTATGGAGTCTCCCAGCTGAGGTTTGATAGTTTCCAAAGGTGCAGCAGATGCTATGCGTTGTTGCACCATCGGCAAGAAAACTCTCAGAATATCTGCTGACACAGTCTGTATTATTTCACTAACCATGTCAGCAAGAGTGGATTGTATATCCGGGTTAAATTCCTCTACTGTGATCATGGCCCACTGTGCTGGTGTGAGCCTGTCTAAATATGTCTGTATAGTAGGCATCACATTCTCCTCCGTAATTAGATAACAGTTTCCTTGTTGTTGCATCTTGTATTCTGTGTTTATGAAGATCTTTGTTTGAAGATTTTTTGCAATATTTCTTGCTGTATTCTCTTTCTGTCTCACGCCTCTCGCCACTCGCTGCAACCATTCTTCTGAGTGGCTCTCCTTCAGCTGTTTGATGACCCGTGTGGGGCTGTTCCCTAAGCCCCTCTCCCACAGAAGCCGGATCACTCGAATGTCACACGCGAACCTTGTCAAAAATGAACAAATATAGGTAAAAATGCAACACGTAATTTTTCACAGCATTTTTCACAGCATAAGAGGAGAAACAGACACTACTTACGTTTGGGTCAGGAAAACCCGGAACTCAAGCCTGTGAGCCAAATGGAGCTGTTGCAGTAAAGTCTGGCTCCAGGAGACATAGGTTGTCTTGCATCGGGAACAGCCCAGATCCTCTCCCACTATAAAGTAGACCCGGTCGATGTCTAGGACCTGCCGTGCCCTCTTGTGCAGGCCCACACCTGATACATAAACAGACAGAAAGACAAACAGAAACACAAGTACGAACCCGTACACACACACACACACACACACACACACACACACACACACACACACACACACACACACACACACACACACACACACACACACACACACACACACACACACACACACACACACACACACACACACACACACACACAGTCATATAATTTAGGCAACAGCTCAACAGCTCAAAAAACATTTTCAATAACACTAACCAAAATCAAAATCGGATCGAATGAAATGGTGATAATCGATTCTGAATCTTAAGACTCGGAATCGAATCGATTCTCAACATTTGAATCGATACCCAGGCCATAGCTTGACACACTTTTTTATACCTTTGTGTACTGATGAAAAGAACCTGACGAAAACGTTCTTCTCGCGTGGTTTTCTTATTATCCGTAGGTAGTATTGCAGACATAAGAAGCATATTATCAAAAGTTGGATCTTCTGATGCCGCTGCAGTCTGCAACACTTTTGTTGGGGAGCCAAACCTCTTGAGAAGGTCCTTAGATAAAACATATGCAAGATCATTGATGTTTTCTTCTTCTGTCATGGTCTTTTCTCTCCATTTCAGGCATCACAACACTCATCACACAAACAAACAGAGACACACACACAGACAGACAATTATTTGTCTTTTCAGCAGTTTTAGGTGTTCACAGCACATCAGAGAAACACATTACAAAAACAGTAATTTCACAGTAACAAAAAAAAGCTTTACCTTTGAGCTGTCTCTGCCCACACGCTGGGTTGATGCAGACAAACTTGACCTTCCAGAGCCTGTATGGCATCCACAGCAGAACATCGTGTATGAGGTACCGGGCAGGAGTCGGGGGGTGATGGACTGCTGGTGCACCACAGGCCCCTGGTGTTTAGCCTATAGGTAGATACAACACTTGGCAGTTAGTGGAGATAATCCTTCTATTTGAGTGCCTCATTCATGTGACCTGTTTTTAGTGACAGGGGTAATATTGGGGAAAGATTGGATGGAGAAGATGCACTGTCTTTCAAGCATTATGTTTACAAAGCTCACATCAGTCTATGTGACATCCAAGCAGCAAATTAGACAATACAATTTCTTACCGGGCTTGATTTTCGGACCAGACTTAAATTCGGCTTGGCAGCGGAAACATGAGCACCACCAAATCTTGGCTTGGCAAACTGTAAGTTAAAGCAAAGGGCCATGGTATGATTAGTTCATAATGTCAGGGAGTGAAGAGTGAAATATGTATTGTCAATACTTGTATAATTAATTACCATTGACAAACTCAGTGGTGGCCTACGTAGTGCTGAGGAACCATCACCAACCATCTGCGGTAGGGTGGAGACAAAGGCTGCGGTAACTGCAGTCTGCAGGGCCGTGGAGCCAGACGCTGCCGCTGCTACTGTTGTCTGCTGCTATGCAGTTGTGTTAGAGCTGGCCGTCACTGCTGTGTGAAGCTCAGAAGAAGAGCCTTCACTGGCACTGGCAGCTCCAGCCTGGTTCACTGCAATGTGAGACATCAATTAATGTGTGTACTATGATGAACCAACAAACAAACAAAATGCACAGGCACAAGTTGTGAGAGGATTAGGTTAAATGCTATGTTCATTGTTACTGCAGCTACTTGGCTATTGTTTCTCATTATGTACATTGGCAGACTGCATGTGCTGCCCCCCTTGCCCCAAAAGTAGTTTTTCCTGTTTAGAACCACATTTTCTATGACCCTGCACTGTGACCCCCCCACACACACAGTTTTCAATTTAAATTACCTGGTAAGAGGGGGTGTCAATCATGCAGAGTAATGTAAATAAACCGCAAAACAAAAGCAACATTGATAGCATAAAATATTGTAAGGCACAATGGCATCTAAAGAGCATAATAGGGACAATACAAAAACAATACAAAAAAGAAAAATGAGAAATAACAAAATAAATAATAAATAGCCTAATAAATAACAAAAAGAACCCATACTCTGTTTAGTATATAACACTAACCCACAAATTCAAAGAAAACAAATCCCTGTTCCATTTGATCGGGATATTCCGTTTACATGACCAAATATTCGGGTTTTAAAAAGAGTAACCCATATTCGGGTATTAAAAAACCTGAATATGTTTTTTTAAAAACCCGAATATTAGCAAATTCGGGTTATTCAAAGGGGTTATTGGTGTTTACATGGCCTTGCAAATTCGGGTTATTGCCAATATTCGGGTTTTAAAAGGGTTATTGACTGCATGTAAACGCAGTCATATAACAACGTAATATAACCAGTACTCGAGTTGTAAAAAAAAAATCAGGGGGGATGGAGGATTTTATCATATGGGGACAGATAATTTGTGCTGATTACAAAAAATATAATATATTACAAATAATAGCAGTGACCAAAACACCTGCAGAAATACTGCAGGAATGATAATAGCAGCAGTTAAATGCAGCCTTCTGTAAGCTATAACCTCCTGAGACCCGGGCTTTTGTTTGATGTGCATTTTTTGAGTCTCTACTATTTGGGATCAGTAGGACCTAATTTTTGTTGAAATAAAATTTTTGCTTTCTATGTGCTGTTGAACTATGTCAAATCCAATGGCCTCACATGAGGACAATGGGTTTACTTTTTGGCAAAGGCTCTTCACAGCCGGGTGCAAGTACTGATGCATTGGCTATTTACACCCTGGTGCAAATATCAATCTATGCTATTTGCACCCTGGTGTATATAGCAATGCGTGCTATTTACAACCGGGTGCAAGTATTTATGCGTAGACTATTTACACCCTGCTACCAATATCAATGTATGCTATTTGCACCAATGTATTATTAGAAAAAAAAATGTAAAAAAAAATATTTATATATAAAAAAAATGCATCAGCCCAGTGATTGACAGGTATTCACACCACTTTTGATAAACTTCCTTTAATCTCTTCGAAATATTTAACAATTAAATAAGAGCAAAAATTGTTCAAACAAAAGTGTATGTGAGTGAGTCCAATTTTAAACAACAACACAAAATGCTTTGAGTGAAATTCACTGAATTCCTCAGTTCTTTTACTCATTCAGGGCTCTTGTCCAAATGGATTTGGAGATGTTGTCCTGCTGCTATTAAGGTACTTTCTGATGCTGTTCACCTGTCTTTGAGTCACAACATCTGGTTTGGCGTCCCTAACCAAAGCTTCAGCATTCTGGAAAAAAATACAAATATCAAAATGAAAACAAGTGAAAAAGGTCTACAAACAAGATTGTTATGCTTGACCCCAAAACAAGGGCTCTAGTCTTATTGATTTAATTACACTGCAAAAACTCAAAATCTTACCAGGAATATTTTTCTTATTTCTAGTTAAAATGTCTAATTTTTTGTCAAAAAATCTCATTACACTTAAAACAAGAGTCATTACCAGAAAAATAACTTATTTGATAATTTTCACCTGTTTCAAGTAAATTTTCTCTTGAAATAAGTAAAAAAAATCTGCCAGTGGGACAAGATTTATCTTCTCATTACAAGCAAAAAAATCTTGTTCCACTGGCAGATTTTTTTACTTATTTTAAGTGAAAATCTACTTGAAACAGCTGAAAATTGTTGTTTTTTCCAGTGATGAGTTTTAAGTGTAATGAGATTTTTTTGAAACCCGTGCCAAAGATCGCTGATTGGCTCTTAGTTTTGGCACGTCAAAACACTGCCATAACTCGTAGTTGTAAAAAAACTTTGTAGCTTTTGAAAAAAACTTTGTAGCTTTTGTAAAACGTTTGTAGCTTTGTATCTACAGGTACAAATATGTTTTGCAAGTGCAAATATTGTTTTCACACGCACAAAATATTTCTACAAGTAGCCTACAAATATTTTTTGCACACGCACAAAATATTTCTACAAGTACAAAGTTTATTTACAGATACAAAATACTTATGGCATTAATTTGAGCCCATAGATATGCTGCTCTGGATTCTTTTCATTTTTTCATTCATTTGACTGACTGTATCTTTTATTTAGGCGGGTCGGAAGTCAGACTTTTGGAATGCAAGAAAATCCGGTTGGTTTTCAAAATAAAACCTCTTTCTGTGGGCGCGACTCGCTCCCGGTATCAAAATCACACACAAGCAGAATGAACACGGACTTTGTGTATTTTAGTTGTCATTACCTGTTAATAATTACGATGTAATGGTGAAAATACTTTGGGTGGGGGGGATACATTTTGTCTCCACCGAGGATCAAAATAATTCAGTAGAGGGTAGGACGCGTAAACTAGGGGGGGGGGGGGTGCAGGAATTCAGCGCATTTGCAAACATGCCAGGTGTCATCGGTGCCATAGACTGCACAAACGTATGCATCAAGGATCCATCTGGTGATGGATTTACTTACATAAACCGGAAAGACTTTCCGGAAAAACTTTCATTCCGTGAATGTGCAACTGTGCAAAGCGTGTATTGTTAAACGTTTTGGCACGGTGGGATGGCGGGACGCATGACGCATTCATCCTGCAAGTATTATGCCGCGTTCCATTTGTCCTCGGAAGTCGGAATTTCCCAGTTCCCAGTCGGAATTTTCAACTGGAACGCCCCTCGAAGTGGGATTTCCTACTGGGAAAGTGGTAGACGCTTCACTACCCCCGAGTTACCATTCAAAGATGGCTGCCATTCCCAGTTCCCAGTTCCGATTTCCGAGGTAAATGGAACGCGGCATTAGGGCCAGAAAGGAGAAAAAAAAATAAAAATAATATTTGAGGAGGAAGATTGTTTTTACGGAGCCCTTTTGGTGACATTTGAAAAAAAATAATGCGTTGCCACGCATAACTCGTGGCTCCGTTTTTTTTTATTATGCACTTCGAGAAAAAAGTCGAAATGTCGAAGAAAAAACATTTTTACTTTTTTCTCGAAATTATATTTCAACATTAATCTCGACATTTCGACTTTTTTCTCAACATTTCGACTTCTTTCCTCGAAGTGCACGATAAAAAAAAATCTTTTTATATTTTAAAATATTTTTTCTCCTGCCTGGCGTTGATACTCTTCCGTACAAATACAAAACGTAACGTTACCTCTGAATTCCGTTTCAGAATGGTTTTCTTCCTTCTTTCTTCATCACAGGGCAGTGAAATGTGAACAAATGAAAATTTGAAATGAAATTGCGCCTTCCAGTGGAGACACGTTGGTGCGCATGCGCATGGGCAAGTGAAAAGGTGCCTTATCTGTTGCAGACGCGGTGGTGCACATGCGCACGGGCTACGCATTTGTTTCAGGGTGTGAATGGCTCAGTTGATGGGGGCTTGCTATTTGTACCCTGGGTGCTGTGGAGATTATTTCCCGAATAATACCGGACAATATTACTCCTTTATTTCTTCTGCTCTGTCACACACAGCTCGTTAACTTCAGCCGGGACTAGTTTCCGCGCCAACGCGCCGTTCTCCTTACCGGTGCACTCAGATCAATGCGCATGTACACAAAATAGTCCCTGGATAACGCACTCATATGACAGGTGCAAATAGTCACTACGTTATTTTTTCTCTATTTCCCTTTCTTGGTCCTGCCCTGCATCCTTGCACATCCTGGTCAGGTTCTAATAATAAAAATATGATACATTTTATTTGCAATATACTCAGCATTTTTTCATTTCAGAATGAAATAAAGTGCTACAGAGTAAAAACATGGGTATTAGGTTATATCTCTATATCATTTATATTTATATATCATTTTCAATTGTTTTCTTTCCTATTACAAGGAAATAAAAACTTGCTCCACTGGCAGATTATTCTACTTATTTCTAGTGAAAATGTGCTTTAAACAAATGGAAATCTAAAAACAAGTATTTTAAGTGTAATGAGACTTATTTTGACTATAAATTGGACATTTGGGCAAGAAATAAAGACAAATGTTCTTGGAAAGAAATTACGTGTTTGCAGTGAAGATAGACTTGCCCTCAAACGAGTACTTCATGTTTACAGATGTTGTAGCTTGCTAATATTACTCAAATATATCAAAAAAGCATGCCATGTGAAGCTGCAGACGTTATTGTGCATAAATATACTAGTTTCAATCATAAAATTAGGTTAGGATTTTTACCTTGTCCATATTTCTGTCGGGAGCTGCCATAGAAGACTTTCATTGAGATCCCAGCCATCTTGTTTTTTCCCAAATTAGTGTAATTTCATTATGAGACCACTAGATGGTGCAGGCGGGGGTCCCGGATGAGGACAGTGGGTCAATGTTCGTACAAATGAAGTATCATGGCGCAGAACAGCAGAAATGTAATGTCCTCATATGAGAACGCAGGGTCTCTACTGGGCTTACATCAAATACATCAAAACACAAAAATAAAAAACAGTTTTCTGAACTTATCAATATGCCTCTGTCCTTCACAGGATAAGTAAAATGGATCACTGCAAAAACTCAATATCTTAAAAAGAATATTTGTCTTATTTCTAGTTAAAATGTCTCATTTTAGTAAAAAAAATCTCATTACACTTAAAACAAGACTCATCAGTGGAAAAAACAACAATTTTCAACTGTTTCAAGTAGATTTTCACTTAAATTAAGTAGAAAAATCTGCCAGTAGAACAAGATTTTTTTGCTAGTAATGAGAAGATAAATCTTGTCCCACTGGCAGATTTTTCTACTTATTTCAAGTGAAAATTAACTTGAAACGGGTGAAAATTGTCAAATAAGTTATTTTTCTGGTGTTATTTTTCTGGTGATGACTCTAAATCAGCAGTATCCAAATAAAACTTTAGGAGGTCCAGTTAGAGAAAATTGACTCAAGCGGAGGTCCAGAACCTCATAATACACACACATATATATATACAAATATATATATATATATATATATATATATATATATATATATATATATATATATATATATATATATATATATATATATATATATATATATATATATATATATACACATATACATATATATATATATATATATATATATATACACATATACATATATATATATATATATATCCCGTCTTTCTGTGTGGAGTTTGCATGTTCTCCCCGTGCTTGCGTGGGTTTCCTCCGGGTACTCCGGTTTTCTCCCACAGTCCAAAAACATGCATGTTAGGTTAATTGATAATTCAAAATTGCCCGTAGGTGTGAGTGTGAGTGTGTCTGGTTGTTTGTCTGTATATGTGGCCCTGTGATGGACTGGTGACCAGACCCCGTTTGACCCTGCAAAGGATAAAGCGGGTATAGATAATGGATGGATGGACGGATATATATATATATATATACACCGTATTTCTGCACTATAAGCCGCACCTGCATATAAACTGCACCTGCTCTATTTAAAAAAAAAAACAATAAAAAAAAGATATACAAGCCGCACCCTTTTTATTAAAAAAAAAAGATATGCAAGCCGCAGATATTTCTGTTGTTAGATTAGATATTTACTACATGTACAGAAGGATTTTGAACTGTAAATGATGTACATGTTTGTACCTAAATAGATCCTTTCCTAACAGAGTCTTTTAACACGGCAGCAACTTTGCTGATTAAAACGGGACAGAACCAAGAGAAAATAACCGCTATTTATTTATCTATTTATCTGTTTGAAATCTGCTTCTACCTACTTCTATCTGCTAAAGAAGAAGTAGCGTATTCTTCTTTGGATTTATTTTGTCTTAGTTTTTTTTATAATTCCGGTTAGCACTCCCCCTAGCAGTGGAAGAAAAATCCACAGAATAGCCGCACCTTTGTAAAAGCCGCATGGTTCAAAACCTATGAAAAAAGTAGCGGCTTATAGTCCAGAAAATACGGTATATATATATATATATATATATATATATATATATATATATATATATATATCAGGGATTCTAGCGATAAGGGACAAAACAGGTTTTAAAAATCTTTTTTTTTAAATGCACACTATATTCATTGGAACTGTATATTTCTGGAGAGAAGGGTCTTAGCTATTTAACCATGTAAAGGTGCAGGTTCTAAATAAAAAATAAAAAATAAACATGCTTTACTTTAGAACTTGATTTGTGTCAACTCCGTCAGACACACTCAAAAGTATACAATTTAAATTCTTCCAGTCCAACAAGAATCTAAAGTCCTGTAGTATGTCGGTATAGTGTTTAGTTACTGTGATATGTTATAAAATACAATATATACACTGTCAGCATTTTCAATCTTTGTTTTTAATTTTAAAATGAAAAAATAATTTGTTTAGATAAATAAGACATATGAGGATGTAGATGTTTTTTACATAAACAACATAGACTGAACAAAGAATAAAACATTTTTTTCAAAAATGAACAAAAACATACATCTGACGGTGTTGACGAAGAACTGATGTGTATTACTGATTAATGAACAAATATGTTTTTAAACAGATGGAAGAGACAAAAGATGAATAAATACTCTTTGTCTTATATTGAACATACATCAGATAATAATAATATACATACTGCAAATTATCTTTTTTTAAGTGGTGTGTGTGTGTGTGTGTGTGTGTGTGTGTGTGTGTGTGTGTGTGTGTGTGTGTGTGTGTGTGTGTGTGTGTGTGTGTGTGTGTGTGTGTGTGTGTATGGGGGGGGTGAGAGAGAGAAAGACAGAGAAAGTGTGTGTGACTGCCCTGCTCTGCTTGATTCAAATTTTAAATTGATATTCCTTAACAACAATACTAGACTAGACGGGATGTACCAAAAAGTGAATGTAAGGAGCATTTATGGGTACAAGTCGGGAACGGGCCTACTTTACATATTTCAAGGGTGCTGAATCAAAAAAAAACGGTACCCGAGCAAAATTTTGAGTTTTTGACCTTCTAATTTGCATATCAAAATGGCCGCCAAACTGCCTGTCTTGCTCAGTCGTTGGACCATTTTCCCCAAGTTTTTTTGTAAGTAGGCATTCAAAGATGATGAATTAAGTGTCTAGATCTATAGTCTAGGGTCAGAGCAAGGATATAGTGGAGGCTCAGTGCCTTTTTATGTATATATATATATGCAAAATACCAACTTTTAAGGTGAAATTAAGCATTATTTGTGTCATTTTTAAGGCCGACATAAATATTCAGTCAATATCACTCTTAAATGTTACCAGTGTATATATGATATGTGATGTATTCCATATTACATAATAATTAAGAAAAACACCATTGCAAGTTGTCTGAGAATTCATTTTTTTATGCAAACAAAGCATAATGCTCTTAATTCAAAAATCGAAAAATTTAAGTGAATAGGGAAAAAAAAACATGAAACTTCCCTTGAACAGTTCTACAGATCAGATCTTGTTTCTGTATATTTTCTTTCATGTTTCTAGCTGAATTGCTTTGCTTTCATCTCTCTTCTTCTGTAAGTTCCATAGGTCATTTGTTTTGGTAAATTGTTTTTATACCTTTCTAGTTTGCTTGTGTGCCATTTGTCTTTGGAATTTCATTTTGGTTAGTATTTCTTTCTGCAGTCCTTTTCCAAGTTCTTTGGTTACCCATTGCCTTGGTATGCTTGAGGACTACAACTCCACATTTAAACAAGGACATTGGTCATCACTCTGAAATGTACACATTGCAGTGCATAACAGCCCCGATTTTCGGCATTTGGCTATAGGTGGCTGTAGGTGGCTGTAGGTGGCTATAGGTGGCTATAGGTGGCTGCAGGTGGCTATAGGTGTCTGCAGGTTGCTGGAGGTGGCTGTAGGTGGATGTAGGTGGCTGCAGGTGACTATAGGTGGCTGTAGGTGGCTATAGGTGGCTATAGGTGACTATAGGTGGCTGCAGGGGGCTATAGGTGGCTGCAGATTGCTGTAGGTGGCTGCAGGTGGCTATAGGTGGTTGCAGGGGGCTATAGGTGGCTGCAGATTGCTGTAGGTGGCTGCAGGTGGCTATAGGTGGTTGCAGGTGGCTATAGGTGGCTGTAGGTGGCTATAGGTGGCTATAGGTGGCTGCAGGTGGCTATGGTTGGCTGCAGGTGGCTGCAGGTGGTTGCAGGGGGCTATAGGTGGCTGCAGATTGCTGTAGGTGGCTGCAGGTGGCTATAGGTGGTTGCAGGGGGCTATAGGTGGCTGGAGGTGGCTGTAGGTGGATGTAGGTGGCTGCAGGGGGCTATAGGTGGCTGCAGATTGCTGTAGGTGGCTGCAGGTGGATGTAGGTGGTTGCAGGGGGCTATAGGTGGCTGCAGATTGCTGTAGGTGGCTGCAGGTGGCTATAGGTGGTTGCAGGGGGCTATAGGTGGCTGCAGGTTGCTGGAGGTGGCTGTAGGTGGATGTAGGTGGCTGCAGGTGGCTGTAGGTGGCTATAGGTGGTTGCAGGGGGCTATAGGTGGCTGCAGGTGGCTATAGGTGGTTGCAGGGGGCTATAGGTGGCTGTAGGTGGCTATAGGTGGTTGCAGGGGGCTATAGGTGGCTGCAGGTTGCTATAGGTGGCTGCAGGTGGCTATAGGTGGCTATAAATGCCTGTAGGCGGCTATAAGTGGCTATAAATGGCTATAGGTGACTATAGGTGGCTGCAGGTGGCTGTAGGTGGCTATAGGTGGTTGCAGGGGGCTATAGGTGGCTGCAGGTTGCTATAGGTGGCTGCAGGTTGCTATAGGTGGCTGCAGGTGGCTATAAGTGGCTATAAATGGCTGCAGGCGGCTATAAGTGGCTATAGGTGGCTGCAGGTGGCTATAGGTGGCTATGGGTGGCTGCAGGTGGCTATATGTGGCTGCAGGTGACTATAGGTGGCTGCAGGTGGCTGTAGGTGGCTATAGGTGGTTGCAGGGGGCTATAGGTGGCTGCAGGGGGCTATAGGTGGCTGCAGGTGGCTATAAGTGGCTATAAATGGCTGCAGGCGGCTATAAGTGGCTATAGGTAGCTGCAGGTGGCTATAGGTGGCTATGGGTGGCTGCAGGTGGCTATAGGTGGCTGCAGGTGACTATAGGTGGCTGCAGGTGACTATAGGTGGCTGCAGGTGGCTATAGGTGGCTGCAGGTGGCTATAGGTGGCTGCAGGTGGCTATAGGTGGCTATAGGTGGCTGCAGGTGACTATATGTGACTATGGGTGGCTGCAGGTGGTTATAGGTGGCTATAGGTGGCTGTAGGTGGCTATAGGTGACTGTAGGTGGCTATAGGTGACTATAGGTGGCTGTAGGTGGCTATAGGTGGCTATAGGTGACTATAGGTGGCTGCAGGTTGCTGGAGGTGGCTGTAGGTGGATGTAGGTGGCTGCAGGTTGCTGTAGGTGGCTGTAGGTGGATGAAGGTGGCTATAGGTGGTTGCAGGGGGCTATAGGTGGCTGCAGGTTGCTATAGGTGGCTGCAGGTTGCTATAGGTGGCCGCAGGTGGCTATAAGTGGCTATAAATGGCTGCAGGCGGCTATAAGTGGCTATAGGTGGCTGCAGGTGGCTATGGGTGGCTGCAGGTGGCTATAGGTGGCTGCAGGTGACTATAGGTGGCTGTAGGTGGCTATAGGTGGTTGCAGGGGGCTATAGGTGGCTGCAGGTTGCTATAGGTGGCTGCAGGTGGCTATAAGTGGCTATAAATGGCTGCAGGCGGCTATAAGTGGCTATAGGTGGCTGCAGGTGGCTATAGGTGGCTATGGGTGGCTGCAGGTGGCTATAGGTGGCTGCAGGTGACTATAGGTGGCTGCAGGTGACTATAGGTGGCTATAGGTGGCTGCAGGTGACTATATGTGACTATGGGTGGCTGCAGGTGGTTATAGGTGGCTATAGGTGACTATAGGTGGCTGTAGGTGGCTATAGGTGGCTGTAGGTGGCTATAGGTGACTATAGGTGGCTATAGGTGACTATAGGTGGCTGTAGGTGGCTATAGGTGGTTGCAGGGGGCTATAGGTGGCTGCAGGTTGCTATAGGTGGCTGCAGGTTGCTATAGGTGGCTGCAGGTGGCTATAAGTGGCTATAAATGGCTGCAGGCGGCTATAAGTGGCTATAGGTGGCTGCAGGTGGCTATAGGTGGCTATGGGTGGCTGCAGGTGGCTATATGTGGCTGCAGGTGACTATAGGTGGCTGCAGGTGGCTGTAGGTGGCTATAGGTGGTTGCAGGGGGCTATAGGTGGCTGCAGGGGGCTATAGGTGGCTGCAGGTGGCTATAAGTGGCTATAAATGGCTGCAGGCGGCTATAAGTGGCTATAGGTAGCTGCAGGTGGCTATAGGTGGCTATGGGTGGCTGCAGGTGGCTATAGGTGGCTGCAGGTGACTATAGGTGGCTGCAGGTGACTATAGGTGGCTGCAGGTGGCTATAGGTGGCTGCAGGTGGCTATAGGTGGCTGCAGGTGGCTATAGGTGGCTATAGGTGGCTGCAGGTGACTATATGTGACTATGGGTGGCTGCAGGTGGTTATAGGTGGCTATAGGTGGCTGTAGGTGGCTATAGGTGACTGTAGGTGGCTATAGGTGACTATAGGTGGCTGTAGGTGGCTATAGGTGGCTATAGGTGACTATAGGTGGCTGCAGGTTGCTGGAGGTGGCTGTAGGTGGATGTAGGTGGCTGCAGGTTGCTGTAGGTGGCTGTAGGTGGATGAAGGTGGCTATAGGTGGTTGCAGGGGGCTATAGGTGGCTGCAGGTTGCTATAGGTGGCTGCAGGTTGCTATAGGTGGCCGCAGGTGGCTATAAGTGGCTATAAATGGCTGCAGGCGGCTATAAGTGGCTATAGGTGGCTGCAGGTGGCTATGGGTGGCTGCAGGTGGCTATAGGTGGCTGCAGGTGACTATAGGTGGCTGTAGGTGGCTATAGGTGGTTGCAGGGGGCTATAGGTGGCTGCAGGTTGCTATAGGTGGCTGCAGGTGGCTATAAGTGGCTATAAATGGCTGCAGGCGGCTATAAGTGGCTATAGGTGGCTGCAGGTGGCTATAGGTGGCTATGGGTGGCTGCAGGTGGCTATAGGTGGCTGCAGGTGACTATAGGTGGCTGCAGGTGACTATAGGTGGCTATAGGTGGCTGCAGGTGACTATATGTGACTATGGGTGGCTGCAGGTGGTTATAGGTGGCTATAGGTGACTATAGGTGGCTGTAGGTGGCTATAGGTGGCTGTAGGTGGCTATAGGTGACTATAGGTGGCTATAGGTGACTATAGGTGGCTGCAGGTGGCTATAGGTGGCTATAGGTGACTATAGGTGGCTGTAGGTGGCTATAGGTGGCTGCAGGTGGCTATAGGTGGCCGCAGGTGGCTATAGGTGGCTGCAGGTGGCTATAGGTGGCTGCATGTGGCTATAGGTGGCTGCAGGTGGCTATAGGTGGCTGCAGGTGGCTATAGGTGGCTGCAGGTGGCTGCAGGTGGCTATAGGTACCAAAGCGTGTGAAACTGTTACGATCCTCTTTGCTGTTAATTCACCTGAGGCAAAGGGTCCTCAGTGATGGGACTGACCATGCTATGTACTGATCTAAATATTCAACTTGGTACGTTTCATGGTGGTCTCTTTTTGATTATTTTTCCCTATTTACATGGGTTTTTAGAGAATTTAGAGAACAAATGCTTAATTTGAAAAAAAAAAAAAAAAAAACATGAAATCTCAGACAACTTGCAATGGATTTTTTTCTTTGTTATCATATAATATGGTGTACATCATATGTCATATCAACAGGGAAAATTTCAGAGTAACTTTTATTTAATATTTATGTCGGCCTTAAAAAATGACACAAATAATGCTTAATTTCACCTTAAAAGTTGGTATTTTGCATATATATATACATAAAAAAGGCACTGAGCCTCCACTATATCCTTGTTTGACCCTTGACTATCGATCTAGAAACTTAATTTCCTCATCTTGATGGCCTACTTACAAAAAAAAATAGGAGGAAATGGTCCAATAACTGTGCAAGATGGGCAATTTGGCGGCCATTTTAATATGCAAATTAGAAGGTCAAAAACTCAAAATTTCACTCGGGTACCGTTTTTTTTGGACTCAGCACCCTTGAAATATGTAAGGTAGGCCGGTTCCCGGCTTGTACCCATAAATGCTCCTTACTTCTTATAAAAGGCCTTTTTTCTGAAATCCGTCTAGACTATACTGCTCAAAATGCTAATAATGAAACATGTATGAGCCCTTTATATGAACATAGAAGTGGATCCCTCCATAGAGATGACCATTCAAGGTAATATTACGTTTCACCACGATATGTTGTCAAAATCTACAAACTGGTCCTTTAATGTAATTAAAATATAAGCGCTGGGAAAGTTACACAATACTAAGCAGACCATAGCCTATCCATGCTCTACAAGTCAGAAGTGTAAGGTATACAGTACAAGGTCAAATAATGTAATATGGAATTATTTAATTCATGCTATATGTGTACATGTATGTATAAAGAAAACCCTGAAATAATAATTGAATTCTTTACTATGTTCACAAATTATATTATATTAGCATATTACTGTAAGAGGTTATAGGTAGATTTCTCAACTCCGTCAGCTTACATGTCAACTCCGTCAGGTGTAGAACCTGACGGAGTTGACGTCTGATGGAGTTGACAAAAGGGCATGTATTTTCGCGCCAAAACATGTATTGTTCACTGGAGCTAGCTGGTTTTTCCTCAGTTGCTAGCTATCTCAATAACCTTACTAAAATACCTTAATTCAATCCACTACTGTTTAAAAACATTATCATAACAGAGAGACGGTGTTGACATGTTCCAGCTGTGACCATAAGAATATCAACATTGTTTGTCTAAAATATCAAAAAATTTAAAAGCTACCAGATTACGTGTGGTAGCGTTGCATTCAGAACAGGCAGGGAGAGAAACGGAGTTGACAGAAACTGAGGACAGAACTCTGATAAGCAGGATTTTAGGGAAAATATTGTTGAAGTAGTAAAAAAAATGTTGATGAAGTTCACTTAATGTATTTTTTTATTTATTTAAGACGACTCTTTGTTATTTAATATATATATTTGTACACTCATAGGGCCTGATTTACTAAAGGTTTGCGTGTGTAAAAACGTGTGCAAACTTGACAGCATCCGCAAACCAAGGTGCAAGCTGATCTACTAACAGCGTGCAAAGAATAGCGTGCGCAAAATAACACACGCTATTCATTTAGTACTTTTGCCCTGATGAATAATCAATATGGGGCGTACCCGGCAGAACGCGCTAAATACTGGGAGGGGAAAATGCAAATATGTTCATTTACCAAACGCAATGAGATTTACCAAGCCCGAAAGTAATTGCGGGGATTGTGATTGCGTCTGTATTTAATACGTTCGAAAGGAAGGTAATAATCTGCCCAGCATTACGCACCGATGGCTGCTGTTATTGTGGCAAGGAGGCGACATCGCCAAAATCAAAGAATACACACAGAGAGAGAGTCTTTCGGACTCGTGTAAATTTGTTTGGAATGAATGAAAACCAGATAGTTGAAACATATCGACTATCTAGCGCTTCCATCTTGGAGCTGTTGAATGAGTTAAGGGCTGATCACAAGCAGGAGTAACGCCATATCTGCCTTGCCGAAACTGCTCTCAACTCTTAATTTCCTCGCATCAGGGTAATTCCAGCGCACTGTAGCCATTTCTGCTGGGCTCTCCCAAAGCAGTTTTTCAGGTGTGCTGTCCACTGTCCTCAACGCTCTGTTACGCAGGATGGGCAGGCACATACGGTTCCCATCCATTCGGGACGCACTGAATGATGTCAAACACGGATTTTATGCAGTTGCTGGGTTTTATTTGAATGTTAAATCGAGTATTATTCAGTAAAAGGTTGCCACAGGAGGCACATTCATTTTTTTATTTGTGATAATAAATAAACCACGTGTTTTCATGGAGAAAAAAGTGTTTCTTATTGTGCGCCTATACCTTGTTCTGCAGTTGGCTCTAGCGTGTCATACCCCAGTATCCCAGTTATCTGCTCCTCGCAGAAGGTGAGCTGCACCTGCTGCTGCTCAATGCTGGTTAGAGGCATCTCTTCCGCAGGCCCTCCACCTGTCTTGTTTGCCGAAGTTTTATTAAAGGCCACTTTTTCTTTAGTTCTTCGCCTTATATCTTGCCACCTTCTTTTAACCTCATCTGCCGTTCTTTTTGTCTTACCAACTGCATTTATTCTATCGCAGATTTTCTCCCATACTGCGTTTCTTTTGGTAATGTTTAAATTTCTTTGCTGTAGTTCATGAATGTGTTTATTTGCCTCTTCCACTAATATCTCTAACTCCAACTCGTCAAATTTCATTTTGCGCTTGCGACTATCCTACTTTCCATCCACTCTCCATGGCGCAAAGTTTGCGCCGCAAACCGTAAGACACGCAACACCTCATTTAAATACTGCGGTTTGCACCTGTTATCAATTGCGCACGCAATCTTAGTTGATCACCCGCAAAACACACAACAACAGCACGTGCAAACTTTTTCAGTGCACACGCAATTTAGTACTCTTTATTTAGGATCTTAGTAAATCGGGCCCTATGTGTATTGCAAATTAAGCCAGCTCAAGGGGAAGTCACCTTTAAGGTGTCACCTTTCCCCCGTCTCGTCTCCAACAATACTATGTGTATTGTATTTAACTTCTAATCTAATTTTTGTCTACCCTTGGCTCCGTGTCTTAATCAAATGAGATTACTTTGAAGAGAGAGCCCAGACGGTTTTGAGCTTCAACAATTTCATGAAATCCTAACAAATGTTACAACACAGAAACATTTTATTTCAAAGGAACAAGAAATATTGAATTCACATCTGTTATTCCAAATCCTCAATAAGAAATAATAATAAAAGAAAGTGTCCCTTCACAGCAGCAATCTGCTGTCGCAATGTCTCTATCCTGCCCTGGCCTTGGACAGAAACCCTGGTCGCTGATCAACGCTGTATTACCAAGATGTAGACCAACAAAAAAAACCAACCTGCCATTGCAGGGAATAAAATCAATATTAATCACTGTACAGAATTTTATCTCTTTCTTCAAATCACAGTGTAACTTTAAATACTGACCAAATTCAGAAAATAAATAATGAATTACATATTGTGAGCACCGGAATCAATATCACAGTCAGCATTTACGTGTTCAACAATATTAAATTAAACGTGTTACACAAATCTTGTATCTCATTTCATCTTATTCACAATTCACATACTTTGATTTTGCAAAGTACCTTTTTACAGCTTTAATCGTTGCAACATGGACTGCAATTTACTGTATACCATATGGAAACAACAAAAAAACATTATACTATATGTGCACAACTTATGGGCATCAAAACCACATACAGTACAAAATAATAAACTTCCCTCTGCCTCATGGTGATGAGGGAGGAAAAACAAACATGGCGTCCCGTCATGATGCAGTAAAATTAAAGTTACTCTCTTCAAAATAACCCCACTTCCATTAAACCAAAATCAGCTTAATCTTACAAAAATAATATGTCTATAATGTTTCCACTTGACTCCGATTGGTTTTTGGTTATAAAACAAGTTCAACATCGGTAAAAAAAAAGATTAACCCATCGGTTTCAGTAACTAGAAACATAATATGCTACAGCTTATTTGCATACTAAATTGATAAACTCACTGTAATGTTTAGCAATGTTCACTGCTAAAACTTGTATTTTGAAAGTCTATCCTTACTGCCGTTAACCGGATGTATTGCGCTGCTCTAACGGTCAGAGAGAATTGCAGGTGCGGACTGAGACGTTGGAAATAAACCAAGCTCCCGAGTTCAGCTGAAACTAAGAAGTATCCGTGTGCTGTTATTATATAAGATAAGTTATAATACTTCCTCTGTATAGCTTATCACAACATGGTGTCAGAGTGAAAGTCGAAAAAAAGGTAGTTAGACGACGGACCCGCGTAGAAGACGAAGCTGAAAAAAAAAAAAGACGAAGGAAAGTTAACGATGGAGGCGTTTGGCGTACCTACCCCGAAGATGGACTGGGATTCATCTAATCTACCAGATGCGTGGCGGAGATTCAAGCAACATGCCCAACTGATGTTCACAGGACCGCTCAAAAAAAGAACAGAAGAGGAAAAATGCAGCTTTCTTCTGCTGTGGATTGGCGACAAAGGACGGGACATCAGCAACACATGGACACTGGCTGAAGATGAAGCTAAGTTGCTAAATACATACTATGACAGATTCTCAGAATACCTCACTCCCAAAGCAAATCCTATATTTGCAAGATATAAATTCCAGGAGAAGACGCAAGGAAACAGTGAGTCATTTGAGCACTTTGTGACAGATCTCAAGCTGCTAGTTAAAGACTGTAACTACACAGACAGCGACGAGATGGTCAGGGACCGTATAATTTTCGCTACCAACTCACCTAGAGTGTGCGAAAAAATTACTCAGCCAGGGGCCGGAGCTCACGCTCGATAAAGCGATCGATATAGCCCGCTCCTATGAGCTATCACAAGAGCAGCTAAAGGCTATGGCTAACGACAGTCATGAAGTACATGCAATCCACCGCAAACCTGGTAGGTCAACTTTTATAAAAGGGAGCTAGCAGGCACCATGACAGCCCAAGAACGCATGAAAATGCCTGCAGCAAGTGTGGGGGACACCACCATAAATCCATAGAGTGCCCAGCAAAAGGCAAACAATGTTTAAAGTGTTGAAAATTCAATCACTATGCAAAAGTGTGCAAAACTAAGCCTCACAACCCATGTAGAACAGTGCACAGAGGAATCCACACAGTTGGTGAAAGTAATGAAGATGATGGCTCAGAGCTATTTGTGGTCACTGTTACTACAGAGAAGAAAGATGAGGAAAGTGCATATGCAGCTATCCAAATGGGCCCACAGAACAAAAAAATTACTTTTAAGCTAGATACTGGGGCACAGGCAAGTGTAATACCAGCCAAAGACTTTAATGCGCTCATGCCCAGCACACAATTAATGGCTGCTGACTGTAAGTTGACAGGCTACGGCGGACATGCACTGGAAGTGAATGGCTGCTGCAAAATAGCAAGCACATACAAAACTAAGTCAACCATAGAAATGTTCTACATAGTGAACTGTAAAGGCCCACCTATTCTAGGCTACAAAGCCTGCAAAGCCCTGGGACTCATAAAAGTAGTGTATGCCGTCAACAGTGACGAAGAGAGCAGCACCCATTCAGACCACATCCTGAGTGAGTACTCAGATGTTTTTAAAGGCATCGGCACGTTCCCAGGCGAATGCAGCTTCAGAATAGACCCCAACGTAGCACCGGTTGTCTGCCCACCGCGGAGGGTACCATTTGCCCTTAAGGACTGTCTAAAAACAGAGCTAGACAACATGGAAAGGGACAGAATAATATGCAAGGTGACAGAGCCCACCCAGTGGGTTAATGCTCTAGTTGTGTGCGAAAAGCCCAAAACACGCAAACTCAGAGTGTGTTTAGACCCAAGACCCCTAAACAAGGCAAAAATGAGGCCATATTACCCCCTACCCACACTGGAGGATGTGACATCCAAGTTAGCAGGGGCAAAGTATTTTAGCATCCTAGATGCTAGATCAGGGTATTGGGCAATCAAGCTGAGTGAGGAGTCATCACTGTTCACTACATTTAACACCACGTTCGGAAGATACCGTTTCCTCAGGCTGCCCTTCGGCATCGTGTCCGCCCAGGACGAGTTCCAGAGGAGGGTGGATGAGACATATGAAGGCCTGAGAGGAGTAACAGGTATCGTCGACGACATCGTCGTGTTTGGAAAAACAAAGCAGGACCACGACAGCAATCTCCGGGCCATGCTCGACCGCACCAGAGAGAGAGGCATACGGCTAAACCCAGATAAATGCCGTATCTGTGTTCCTGAGGTGAGCTACTTTGGTCATAAGCTCACAGGCAACGGTTTGAAACCAGACCCACTAAAGGTGAGAGCCATCAGAGACATGTCGCCGCCAACAAGTGAGGCAGAGCTCGAAACTGTGCTAGGCATGGTCAACTACCTAGCGAGATTTGCACCCAACCTAGCTGAGGTGTGTGCACCACTCAGACTACTGCTAAGGCAGGACACAGAGTTTAAATGGGACACTATGCATGGGAATGCATTTCAGAAGATGAAAGAGATCATCACAGCAGAGCCAGGGCCAGTGTTAGCTTACTTTGATCCTGAAAAAGAAGTGACACTGCAAGTGGATGCGTCAAAACACGGCCTGGGTGCAACCATCATGCAGGAAGGCAGACCAGTAGCATATGCATCCAAGCTGCTCACCAGCACAGAGCAGAATTATGCCCAAATCGAGAAGGAGCTGTATGCAGTCCTGTATGGGTGTAAGAGGTTCCACGAGTATGTCTATGGTCGAAACATAACTGTGGAATCAGACCACAAGCCGTTAGAGGCTATTCTCCGCAAACCACTAGCCCTTGCTCCACTGCGCTTACAGCGCATGATGCTTGCATTACAAAAATACAGCATAACTCTCGTCCACAGGCCAGGTAAAGAGATCCCTGTAGCCGACACACTGTCGAGAAAATCCATGTATGAAGAGGACGAGTCCCTATCTGAGGCTATGGAAACTCAGGTACATACTGTCATTAGCACAGCCCCAGTGAGTACTGATAGGCTAGATAGCATCAGAACAGAGACAGCTCAGGACGAGCAGCTCTCCAAGCTAAAGCAAGTCATTCGGTCAGGCTGGCCGGAAACACAAAAACGTTGTCACCCACTCGTCAGTGATTATTGGAACCACCGTGATGAGATCACAGAGGCTGATGGGATCCTTCTGAAGGGTGAGAAAATAATAATTCCACACAAGCTCAGACCACACATGCTAAAGTGCATCCACATAGGACATTTTGGAGTTGAGAAGAGCAAACACAGGGCAAGAGATGTAATGTTTTGGCCTGGCATGGGTCAACAGATTGAGGAAACAGTCCAAAGATGCAACATATGCCAAACACACCGTAGTGCCAACACAAAAGAACCCATGCTCTCACATGAAATCCCAGAGACCCCATGGGAGACTGTAGCAACAGATCTATTCACATGGAACTCTGAGAACTACATAATTATCTGTGATTATCTCAGCAGATACTTTTAAATTACTGCCTAACATCACCACAGCCGCTGTCATTCACAAGATGAAGGCGGTGTTTTCAAGGCAAGGAATCGCCCGCCGGGTCGTCAGTGATAATGGGCCATGTTACAACTCAAGTGAGTTCAAGCAGTTTGCAGAGGCATGGGGTTTCCAGCACATCACCTCGAGCCCTCATTATCCGCAGAGCAACGGCTTAGCAGAAAAGACTGTTCAAACTGCAAAGCGAATCCTAACCAAGGCCAAAGAGGACAAGAAAGACCCCCATCTCTGTTTTCTGGAGTATAGGAACACACCAGTTGATGGACTAAAATCCCCAGCCCAGATCCTGATGAACCGCAGACTACGCTCCATCCTGCCCACGACAACTCAACAACTCCGACCTTAGGTGACCCCCGAGGCTACTGTTCGTGCAAGGAGAGAGGACTGCCAGCAGCGCCAGAAACAACACTACGACAGATCTACTAGACCGCTGTCCATGCTGCGCGCCAGAGCACCCATCCGTTTCCAGCAGGGAGATGGCACGTGGAAACCAGCGACAGTCATCCGACCAGCTGAGACACCGCGGAGCTACTACATCGAGACCGGTGAAGGTCAGTCATTCAGACGCAACCGGCGGCACCTGCTGGACAACCACGCACCCATCACACAGCATTCAGAGGCCGGCGATGATGACTCCAACACTACACCAGAAGACCCAGGTGCGCAACGTCATCACACCAGTTCTGTGTGTAAACCTGTACACACTGAGCCTTGTCAACGCACAAGGTATGGACGTGTCATTAAGCCGAGGCAAGTCCTCGACTTATAACCAGTACTCGAGTTGAGGGGGGATGAGGGGGGATGAGGGGGGATGGCATCCCCCCTGAAATAAAAACGGTCCAAATCATCCCCCCTGTAAAACTGCCATCCCCCCTTTCCATCCCTTGTCATTTCATCAATGAATGTGGTTTTACTGCTATTTCAACATTTAGAGTCATCACCAGAAAAATAACTTATTTGACAATTTTCACCTGTTTCAAGTACATTTTCACTTGAAATAAGTAGAAAAATCTGCCTGTGGGAAAAGATTTATCTTCTCATTACAAGCAAAACAATCTTGTTCCACTGGCAGATTTTCCTACTTATTTCAAGTGAAAATCTACTTGAAACAGGTGAAAATTGTTTTTTCCAGTGATGAGTCTTGTTTTAAGTGTAATGAGATTTTTTTTTACTAAAATGAGACATTTTAACTAGAAATAAGACCAATATTCTTGTTAAGATTTTGAGTTTTTCCAGTGATCCATTTTACTTATCCTGTGAAGGACAGAGTCATATTGATAAGTTCAGAAAACTGTTTTTTATTGTTGTGTTTTGATGTATTTGATGTAAGCCCAGTGGATATTTAAAGCTTACATAAGGCTGCATTTAACTGCTGCTATGTCATTCCTGCAGTATTTCTGCAGGTGTTTTGGTCAGTGCTATTATTTGTAATATATTATATTATTTGTAGTAACCACAAATTATTTGTCCCCATATGATAAAATCTACCATCCCCCCTGATTTCTTTTACAACTCGAGTACTGCTTATAACTGACTTTTAAAGGGTGCAGGCGGATCGCTGCCCTAAAAGAAAAAAAAAAAAAAAAAAGAATTGAAAGGAAGAAAAACCTGTTTTGTAGTACTGTGATTTGTAATACTGTATTTTATTGTGATGAAGAACCTGATTGTACTGTGAACACTGTACTTTATATTGATATGTTCACCAGCCTATTTACTGTTAAAACAGAGTGATTCCCTCTATTAAGCTATTTGAAGTACCTCAGGATTTGTTGATCTTGTTAATTTTGTTCCAGAAGTAGCACACTTAAATATTATAGCACTTTTGAGTATACTGATGTTATTTGCACTGCTAAGGATTTACAGTATACTGTGACTTAATTTTGTGGCTCAGAATTGTGTTTAAGTGCTTCAGTTTTTCTGCATGCCATTGATTATCTCCATAGGCACATCTTATTTTTTTTTTTAAAGGGAGATGTAATGTTTAGCAATGTTCACTGCTAAAACTTTTATTTTGAAAGTCTATCCTTACTGCCGTTAACCGGATGTATTGCGCTGCTCTAACGGTCAGAGAGAATTGCAGGTGCGGACTGAGACGTTGGAAATAAACCAAGCTCCCGAGTTCAGCTGAAACTAAGAAGTATCCGTGTGCTGTTATTATATAAGATACGTTATAATACTTCCCGTGTATAGCTTATCACAGCACTCACCGGAGTTCACGTCGAGTCTAACTCAAAAGAAAAAACAAATCCTCCGGAAAAAAACAATCTTACATCTTCCTTTTGGCAATCAGGAACAAACTTGGAGTCTTAGAAAACTTTTACAAATTAAATAAAGTAGTATTTATCAGCTGACAAAGTTCGTTTTTTATCTAGTCTTGTTAACTCAGGCTAGACTCTTCTTCTGCGTGCATCATTACGCAAAAACGGTACACAAAATCAAAACGTATACACAAGGCGCCATCTAGCGGTCATTTTGTAAAACCAAAATCCTTATGTAAAAACGCAGTTATCTTATAGATTCACTCATGTGAGATGAATAAACAAGGTATGAAGGTTGATAAAATAAAATAAAATGAACTTAACCCATTGTTCAACTTTATGTGGGTTACATTTTAGAATCATCAATTAACCTAGCATGCATGTTTTTGGACTGTGGGAGAAAACCGGAGTACCCGGAGGAAACCCACGCAAGCACGGGGAGAACATGCAAACTCCACACAGAAAGACCCTGCCGGGCCTGGGATATATTTATATATATATATATATTTATATATATATATTTATATTTATATTTATATAGATTTTGACAACATATCGTGATGAAACTGAATATTACATTGAATGGTCATCTCTATGGAGGGATCCACTTCTATGTTCATATAGAGGGCTCATACATGTTTCATTATTAGCATTTTGAGCAGTATTGTTGTTAAGGAATATCAATTTAAAATTTGAATCAAGCAGTGCAGGGCAGTCACACACACTTTCTCTGTCTTTCTCTCTCTCACCCCCCCCATCCACACACACACACACACACACAAACACACACCACTTAAAAAAGATAATTTGCAGTATGTTTATTATTATTATCTGATGTATGTTCAATATAAGACAAAGAGTATTTATTCATCTTTTGTCTCTTCCATCTGTTTAAAAACATATTTGTTCATTAATCCGTAATACTCATCAGTTCTTCATCAACACCGTCAGATGTATGTTTTTGTTCATTTTTGAAAAAATGTTTTATTCTTTGTTCAGTCTATGTTGTTTATGTAAAAAAGATCTACATCCTCATATGTCTTATTTATCTAAACAAATTATTTATTAAGTGTTTTTATTTAGAACCTGCACCTTTACATGGTTAATAGCTAAGACCTATCTCTACAGAAATATACAGTTCCAATGAATATAGTGTGCATTTAAAAAAAAAAAGATTTTAAAAACCTGTTTTGTCCCTTATCTCTAGAATCCCTGATATATATATATATATATATATATACATATATATATATATCCATCCATCCATCCATTATCTATACCGGCTTTATCCTTTGCAGGGTCAAACAGGGTCTGCTGGAGCCTATCCCAGCTATTTTCAGGCGAGAGGCAGGGGTTACACCCTGGACAGGTCACCAGTCCATCACAGGGCCACATATACAGACAAACAACCAGACACACTCACACTCACACCTACGGGCAATTTAGAATCATCAATTAACCTAGCATGCATGTTTTTGGACTATGGGAGAAAACCGGAGTACCCGGAGGAAACCCACGCAAGCACGGGGAGAACATGCAAACTCCACACAGAAAGACCCTGCCGGGCCTGGGATATGTACTATGAGGTTCTGGACCTCCGCTTGAGTAAATTTTCTCTAACTGGACCTCTTAAGGTTTTAGTTGAATACCGCTGATTTAGAGTCATCACCAGAAAAATAACTTATTTGACAATTTTCACCCGTTTCAAGTAAATTTTCACTTGAAATAAGTAGAAAAATCTGCCAGTGGGACAAGATTTATCTTCTCATTACTAGCAAAAAAATCTACTTAATTTAAGTGAAAATCTACTTGAAACAGGTGAAAATTGTTTAATACCGCCCGCGCCCGGGGGCTGGTATAACCAGGCCCCTGGTCTCACACTCAGCAGGCACGCCGATTTTTTCCAGTGGCCAGCCGCGGTACTGCAACAAAAAGCCCAGAAAGCTTTTTTCCCATAGACCGCAATAGTAAAAGAGAAGCCTCTAAAACTGTTCACAGGACACCTCCAGCTGTAATCACCGGCAATTACAGGGTTTCCGCGGGGTTTTAAAAAGTATTAAAAAGTGATAAATGAAAATTGCCAAATTTAAGGCCATTAAAAGTGTTAAATTCACTGTCAGAGGTAATATTTTTTTTAAAATTGGTATTATTTTTTACCTTTTACATTTTAAGCAGTCTATTTTATTGTCATTCACAAAGTGAAATAAATGTGAAACATCTGGTCAACATCAATGAGTCTATAAATCTGTTCTGTATAGTGTTCTATTGTTCAAAATCTGTATTAATGTTAAAAGGTCCGTGATTAACACTTAATGTTGTGACAGTTTTTTAAAAAAAATCTGAAGGTAGTGAAAAAGGTATTAAATTGGTATAAAATTTAACATAAGGATTGCTGTATAAACCCTGAATTACTAATCTTTGTATTCTATCTTTTTAAGTCATGGACTTTATATCCGTCAAAAATGTTTTATAACGGCCAGAAAAGTCAAAGAAAAGTCTCTTTCTGGGCGTGACGTCACGGCCGTGTCGTTGCCATTGATGTTGCCCCGGGGCATGATGGGAGGCCCCAGAGCATCATGGGAGGTGACTCAACTGCGCATGCTCTATGGGCCCCTTAACGCGGAAGTAAACCCGGAAGTCAGGAACTTTTTCGGCGTATGCGCTGGGTGAGCAAATTGCATTGAAATGAATGGGCGACCATTTTCGATGTTCCATCCAGTTAATATTATAGATCCATGTATGCGCCAGGCGAGCAAGGCTGAATTCCAATCTCCACCCTAAACCCTCAAGCCCTGAACCCTCACATACTTTAGCGACGTCAGCTGTACGTGATTAAGTGTGAGTGGGTGTGAGGGCTCCAAATGGTAGAAATAAGAAAGGGACAGCGCTTAGCACAAACCGGAAACACGTCAGATCAAAATGTTGTTGTTTTTTTGTCTTTTATTAATAAACTTTATTTAACATTTCAATTTACAAAATTCCTAGTCAGATCAAAATATTACGTACCGGTATTATAAGTTGGGAATGATCATCCTACGGATGTTTGAGAACAAAGTGGTAGCCTATATAAAGGAGCATAAAATTCAACAAAGAACACAATTTAAATATGCGCACAGTACAATATGTATTTCCTTGTTAATGTAGTGTCTTTCTTTCAATCTACCCATAACACCGCATCCAGTATGCCAGGCTCAATCGCCGAGTAATTTCATTTTTGTAAGAGCGTGTAAACTGATGGTATCCTGAGTTAAATATTCCAGCTGTGTTATGACCAACTAATATTACTTTCCATTTTGAGCATGATGTCATTTCATTTTCGTAAGAGACCGTATAAATTGATGGTAACCTGAGCTAAATATTACAGTTATCTTATTACTATTTACTGCAACGTTTTTGTTCAACTTGCTGAAATTGTTTAAATTTTGTGGTCATAAATAAATGAATAACCAAATTACTGCCTGACTTGTTTGTGTTGGATCTAAAACTATCTTGCTAGTATTTACATGTATGCATTTCTGGTAACATAGGGAATCTTAATTCAAACACTGTACTCAGATTAAAGAAAAGCAAGTCTTGTTTATTCAACACCAGGTCAACTGAGGATTTGTCTAATATAAAATGAAAACAAAAGAAATTGAACCTCAAATTATGAATGAAAAAATGATGAAGAAAACAACATTTTGTCCACCATCTTCCCAAAAATGTCAATTAACTTAGATTTAGAATTAGATTTATCTAATCTAGAATTATCTTGTTTCAGTCTTTGTCATGGATCTGGACGCATAAGCAACTGGCCTCCAACTATCTCCGTCAGCCTGCAGCAAGACAGCCCCGAATCCATCCTTTGAAGCATCCGTTGAAACCTTCCGATTCTTGGTTGGGTCATAGTATGCAAGCACAGGGGCAGTTGTCAGTGTTGTCTTTAAAGCATTCCATTCTCTTTCGTTTCGCGCTGTCCACCTGAATTCTGTGGAATCATGAAGTAGCTCTCTTAGTGCTGACGTTTTCACTGAGAGGTTGGGAATTAACTTTCCAATGAAGTTTATCATCCCCATCACTCTGAGCACACCTTTCTTGTCTATCGGGCGCGGCATGCTTAGGATGGCTTTTATTTTCCTTTCATCTGGCTCAACACCCTGAGTTGACAGTTTGTATCCCAAGAATGTTATCTCCTGGAGATCAAACTGGCATTTGGCACGGTTTAGTTTTAGTCCATTTTCTCGTACCCTTTGGAGCACTTTTGTCAGTCTTTCATTATGTTCCTGTAAGGTGGAGCCCCAGACAACAACATCATCAACATAGCAACGGACTCCCTCTAGTCCCTCTAACATGTTGTCCATGGCACGATGAAAAATCTCAGAGGCTGAGATTATACCAAATGGCATCTTGAGGAATCTATATCTTCCATATGTTGTGTTGAAAGTGCAGTACCTTGAACTTTGATCATCCAACTTTATTTGCCAGAATCCCTGCGCTGCATCTAGCTTTGAGAAGTATTTGGCTCCTGCCATTTCACTTGCAATCTCCTCACGCTTCGGTATCTGGTAGTGCTCACGTTTTATGTTTTGGTTTAAATCTCCAGGGTCCATGCATATTCTCAGTTCTTTGTTTTTGTTCTTTTTGTCAACACACACCATTGAGTTTACCCACTCAGTTGGTTCTTCCACTTTTGTGATGACCTGTAACTGAGACATCCTGTCCAGTTCTTTTTTGAGCCGCTCCCGCAGTGGAGCTGGAACTCTCCGTGGTGCATGGATTACTGTTTGAGCATCCTCTTTTAGTTGAATTTTGTACGTGTATGGTAGGCATCCCAATCCTTTGAAAACATCATGATAACGGTGAACAATTGAGTCAACTGTGCCTGGGTGCGTACTTACTGCTTCTGGGCATTTGATGTGGTATACTCTCCTCAGTAGGTTTAACTTCTGTGAGGCAACCCCACCTAGCAGTGACTCACAGCTCTCAGGTACGACAGAAAACAGTACACTGTAGTCTTTGTTCTTGACTTTCACTTTGAGTCTGCACTGTCCTCTGCTTTCAATGTCTTTTCCGTTGTAGTCTTTCAGTGGTACTTTTCTCTTGATTATTTTAGGCTTTTCCTTCATAGCACTGATCTCTGTCATGCTGATGAGGTTTGCTTGTGCGCCTGTGTTCCTCTGTGTTATTGTCCACATTATCACATGACACCATACCCACAAAGAAAGTCTCACTGAGGTCTGACTCCTCAACCAGCCGCACTGACTTGGGCTTGCCTTTGGTTAGACATTGTTTGGCAAAATGATTTTTTCCATTACATTTTGAGCATCTTTTGTCATATGCAGGGCACTGCCGGGGCTCATGTCTGCCACCACATCGTTTGCAGGAGTATGTTGTGTCATCTGTGTTTCTCTTTTGTGGCGTGTTCTTTTTAGACTTGTTTTTAACCACAGCTACTTTTGCACTTTCATGTACTGTAGAGCCATTTGTTTCATTGATCGTCTTTGCATGCTGCTGGGCTAACTCATTTACATGGCATACTCTCTCTGCCTCCTCAAGAGTTAGTTTAGCCTCTCTTAGCAGCCTTTCCCTTGTCTGCTTATCTCTGATACCATACACAATTTGATCACGGATCATAGAATCTTTCAGATCTCCAAAATCACATGACTGTGCTTTTAGTTTCAAATCCGTCACAAAGCAATCAAAAGTCTCTTCTGGCTGTTGCATCCGCGAGCGGAACACGTACCTTTCATACACAGTGTTTTTTTTGTGGTGAGCAATGTGTATGAAACTTTTCGATCACAATGTCATACTTGTTTCTGTCTTCAGCCTCCTCAAAGTCGAATGTGTTGAAGACTTCCATGGCTTGAGGACCAGCGTTGCTCAAAACGCTGCTTGAAAGTCTGCCAATTGCTGTCCACATTTCCCACCAGTTGCAGTCCCTCCGGTGGCTATATCTACTAGAGCTTGTTTGGTTTCTCTGACACACGGTTTGTCATGACACACAAGCTAAAATGATTTGTTTACTGCATGAGCTGTTGCAATTTCTTTTTTGGCACTTTAAATGGATATTGAAAGGCCTATTTGAGTTATTTCACAATAATTATTGTGAAATTATTTCACTAGTTATTTTGCAGTCACATAATTTAGGCAACAGCTCAAAAAACATTTTTTTAACACTAACCAAAATCAAAATCGGATCGAATCAAATGAAATGGTGATAGTCGATTCTGAATCTTAAGACTCAGAATCGAATCTCAACATTTGAATCGATACCCAGGCCATAGCTTGACACACTTTTTTATACCTTTGTGTACTGATGAAAAGAACCTGACAAAAGCGTTCTTCTCGCGTGGTTTTCTTATTATCTGTAGTTGGTATTGCAGACATATTGTTATGTCTCTGTAGGCGTTGGGCTCAAGTGCACGACACAGGATGGCAGAGATTTGGTTTAATGGCCGGGAGGGCCTTTATTGCTGTTTGGGGGGGGGGGGGCCTGGCGGGCTGGATCCAAGGCAGGCTGGGGTGACAGCAGGGTGAAGGAGTGGAGTAGGTGGGTAAGGGGTCAAGCCAGACTGCAGCACAACGGTGAGGGCAAAAACTGTGGAGAAAAACAAGAAGGAGGCAGTTATCAAAAAAATCACAAAAGGTAGCTTCAGGAGTGTCAACATATAACGAGCAGCTATGTATGCGACAAACACAGACAGGACACTTGCCAGGCCATTCTTAGGGAAGATCTGGCGATGAGTGACTGGAAAACCGGGGTTTAAATGGGCAGAGGGATCTGATGAAGAGAGTGGCTGCAGATGTGCTGGACCTGGCTGGAAGCTCCTTCCCCAATCACCCACAACTCACATCACCTGCGGCGAAGAGCACGCAGTGCACGAGCTGTGGGGGTGTGGCAGGCTGGTTGTTGTGGAGGGTGAGTGTTAGGTGGAATGAGTGGAGGTGACACTGTAACACATAAGAAGCATATTATCAAAAGTTGGATCATCTGATGCCGCTGCAGTCTGCAACACTTTTGTTGGGGAGCCAAACCTCTTGAGAAGGTCCTTAGATAAAACATATGCAAGAGCATTGATGTTTTCTTCTTCTATGTCATGGTCTTTTCTCTCCATTTCAGGCATCACAACACTCAACATACGGTCAAATGTGGTTTTCATTTGTAATACGATATCGACTGAGAGCCTCTTTTCCTCCATGTAAAGAAGTCGAGCTAGAAGTGCAGATACAAGATGTTCACCCAATGGCCTGTCTTCTAACTCCTGACTTGGCCAAAAAGGCTATTTTGCCTCTGCTGTCCCTGGACTGGTGTAAAATAGTCAACCTAAAAAGAAAAATGATTAAGATACAATCAATAAAACATTTCCGAATAAAAAGGCTACATCAGAATAAAGGTTAAAAGGTAAGAAACTAAGCTAAAATACATACACACACACACACAGGTTAATATAAGCTCAACAACAGACAATTGCTACAAACGAAAACAGAAACAACATGAAGCAGCAACAGTAACATCAGCATTAATAACACAAGACACAATAATACACTAACAGGCCAAAAACAAACAAGACAAAATCACTAAACACAGAGTAAAAAGCCATGCACAAAAAGCAACATTATAACTAGACAAACTAATAGGCAACATGACAGGTGACATCAGACAAACACCGACAGGCAGGGCAGCAAGCCAGGAAAATTAAGCACTAAACCAACCTCTGCATCTACAGGAGAGACTGGAGACTCTGTGTCATCTTCAACATCTTCCTCCATGATGAATTCAGTAACATCATGTGATGAAGTGTCAACAATAGCAGACTCTGTCTTAACAACTTCTTTCGGTGAGTTTAACATTTCTGTCAAGACGTTTTCTACATCAGTCAGAGCTCCAATCACTTTCTCACTTTGACTTGTGTAGCAGGGTGGATGCTACGGGGCCCGCCCGAAGGATGGAGAGACACGGAGTTTTTTTTTTTTTTTTTTATTAATGACCACACAGCCAGGCTGGTGGAATTTGTTTCTCTGCATTTAACCCATCTCTAATTAGACTAGAGAGCAGTGGGCTGCCATATAAACGGCGCCCGGGGAGCGGTTGGGGTTGAGGGCCTTGCTCAGGGGCCCAGGGTGGTTGACCTGGGTTGCATTCTGGGGACTTGAACCTGGTCCTCCAGACTCCAGTCCACTTCTGCAACCACTAGGCTACTCCCCTTTTCGTGCAGAACCTTTATTTCGGCTTTTTCACCAACAGCAGATCACCCAGTGCACAAGCACCTCACGCAGCAGCTTCTTCATTCTGAGTGTCTTATGAAGGCTGGCAGAGTGGAGAGGCTGATTGGGCCCACCTGTGCCCTAATCAGCCTGAGTGGCTGCAGCTCCTCCACCCTGCCACAACTTGTTTCATCTGATGCCTTCATCACCCACAGCAGAAGTTGCTGTAAGAACTTTGCCACTGCATCTAGTGTGATGGCATATATCACCTCAGGAGAAACACTGTTTTCACCCAGCGTGCATTTGACTTTATACATCACAGAGTCTGACAGCGATATTCCCTGCATATTGAGGGGCAGCTCATATGTACAATCAGGTGTCCAATGATTGCAAAGTTTCTGAGTTCCCTCAGAATCTGGACCGGAGTGGAGGATGTGATTTTCTCAAGGCTGAGACCCTCAGTCTTGTTTGACTCTCTGATGTTTCTGAACATGTTCATGACATCCCATTTGATTGTGTCGAAGTTCAGTTGATAATATTTCTGTTTCCTTACATTGATCTTTGTTTTTTTGTGTGTTAAATAGTCTGGACAGGGATATTCAGGCACACTTCCTGGTAAACAAAGGTAGTCATCTCGAAACAGAAGGGGGCTTGAAGTGCGTCTGATATTTAAGATGAATTCATCGTGTTTTCTTTCAAATTCATTTTCCAGATCTGAATTCATAATTCCAAATTGTTTCCTGGCAAAGTTCAGGAACTGGTATTCCTGATCGTCCACATGTGCTTTGTGTAAAAGAAAAAACCTTTTCACCTCACCAACCACTAAGCCCATGTCGAATGTTCTCGAGGAGATTTTTTTGGTTTTGGTACAAAAGAAACTTTTACGGCTACTCAGATTTCTCTTGAGGGTGTTGACGATCTTAGTCGCTGTTTTCTTAGCTTCAATACCAGAGCCAGGGGGAAGTACAAAAACACTTTCATCCTCCGATGTGTTATCTTGTGACTCTGTTGACCATTTCAAGAGGATTTCAGTCACTCCTTCAACCGCTAACGGGACATCTATGGCAGATTTTCCAGCAGAACACATTGCTTGGCACCTGATGTGGAGCTTAACCAGGTTTGCTTTAAGACATCTGGCAGCTTGAGACACCATGTGGCCAAGTCGCTTTATATTTGAAACAAAGCCGGTCACGTAAACAGCTGGGTTGGATGTTATGTCTTCAGTGTTTGTGGCTGCAGCAATGCTAGAGTTCACCTTCTCTTCAATTTCCTGTTCTACCATTTCTGTCAGCTCTTGTGCAGCCTCACATTGGTCCAGTGTGACATGAAGAAGCTGGGAGAAACATTTGGGTAGGGAGTCTCCCAGCTGAGGTTTGATAGTTTCCAAAGGTGCAGCAGATGCTATGCGTTGTTGCACCATTGGCAAGAAAACTCTCAGAATATCTGCTGACACAGTCTGTATTATTCCACTACCATGTCAGCAAGAGTGGATTGTATATCCGGGTTAAATTCCTCTACTGTGATCATGGCCCACTGTGCTGGTGTGAGCCTGTCTAAATATTTCTGTATAGTAGGCATCACATTCTCCTCCGTAATTAGATAACAGTTTCCTTGTTGATGCATCTTATACTCTGTGTTTTTGAATATCTTTGTTTGAAGATTTTTTGCAATATTTCTTGCTGTATTCTCTTTCTGTCTCACGCCTCTCGCCACTCGCTGCAACCATTCTTCTGAGTGGCTCTCCTTCAGCTGTTTGATGACCCGTGTGGGGCTGTTCCCTAAGCCCCTCTCCCACAGAAGCCGGATCACTCGAATGTCACACGCGAACCTTGGTCAAAAATGAACAAATATAGGTAAAAATGCAACACGTAATTTTTCACAGCATTTTTCACAGCATAAGAGGAGAAACAGACTCTACCTACGTTTGGGTCAGGAAAACCCGGAACTCAAGCCTGTGAGCCAAATGGAGCTGATGCAGTAAAGTCTGGCTCCAGGAGACATAGGTTGTCTTGCATCGGGAACAGCCCAGATCCTCTCCCACTATAAAGTAGACCCGGTCGATGTCTAGGACCTGCCGTGCCCTCTTGTGCAGGCCCACACCTGACACATAAACAGACAGAAAGACAAACAGAAACACAAGTACGAACCCGTACACACACACACACACACAAACACACACACACACACACACACACACACACACAAACAAACAGTCATATAATTTAGGCAACAGCTCAAAAAACATTTTCAATAACACTAACCAAAATCAAAATCGGATCGAATGAAATGGTGATAATCGATTCTGAATCTTAAGACTCGGAATCGAATCGATTCTCAACATTTGAATCGATACCCAGGCCATAGCTTGACACACTTTTTTATACCTTTGTGTACTGATGAAAAGAACCTGACGAAAGCGTTCTTCTCGCGTGGTTTTCTTAATATCCGTAGTTGGTATTGCAGACATAAGAAGCATATTATCAAAAGTTGGATCATCTGATGCCGCTGCAGTCTGCAACACTTTTGTTGGGGATCCAAACCTCTTGAGAAGGTCCTTAGATAAAACATATGCAAGATCATTGATGTTTTCTTCTTCTGTCATGGTCTTTTCTCTCCATTTCAGGCATCACAACACTCATCACACAAACAAACAGAGACACACACACCGACAGAAAATGATTTGTCTTTTCAGCAGTTTTAGGTGTTCACAGCACATCAGAGAAACACATTACAAAAACAGTAATTTCACAGTAACAAAAAAAAGCTTTACCTTTGAGCTGTCTCTGCCCACACGCTGGGTTGATGCAGACAAACTTGACCTTCCAGAGCCTGTATGGCATCCACAGCAGAACATCGTATGTGAAGTACCGGGCAGGAGTCGGGGGGTGATGGACTGCTGGTGCACCACAGGCCCCTGGTGTTTAGCCTATAGGTAGATACAACACTTGGCAGTTAGTGGAGATAATCCTTCTATTTGATGGCCTCATTCATGTGACCTGTTTTTAGTGACAGGGGTAATATTGGGGAAAGATTGGATGGAGAAGATGCATGTTTTTCAAGCATTATGTTTACAAAGCTCACATCAGTCTATGTGACATCCAAGCAGCAAATTAGACAATACAATTTCTTACCGGGCTTGATTTTCTGGCCAGACTTAAATTTGGCTTGGCAGCGGAAACATGAGCACCACCAAATCTTGGCTTGGCAAACTGTAAGTTAAAGCAAAGGGCCATGGTATGATTAGTTCATAATGTCAGGGAGTGAAGAGTGAAATATGTATTGTCAATACTTGTATAATTAATTACCATTGACAAACTCAGTGGTGGCCTACGTAGTGCTGAGGAACCATCACCAACCATCTGCGGTAGGGTGGAGACAGAGGCTGCAGTAACTGCAGTCTGCAGGGCCGTGGAGCCAGACGCTGCCGCTGCTACTGTTGTCTGCTGCTGTGCAGTTGTGTTAGAGCTGGCCGTCACTGCTGTGTGAAGCTCAGAAGAAGAGCCTTGACTGGCACTGGCAGCTCCAGCCTGTTGCACTGCAGTGTGAGACATCAATTAATGTGTGTACTATGATGAACCAACAAACAAACAAAATGCACAGGCACAAGTTGTGAGAGGATTAGGTTAAATGCTATGTTCATTGTTACTGTAGCTACTTGGCTATTGTTTCTCATTATGTACATTGGCAGACTGCATGTGCTGCCCCCCTTGCCCCAAAAGTAGTTTTTCCTGTTTAGAACCACATTTTCTATGACCCTGCACTGTGACCCCCCCCCCCCCCCCCCCCCCCCCCCCCCCCCCCCCCACACACACAGTTTTCAATTTAAATTACCTGGTAAGAGGGGGTGTCAATCATGCAGAGTAATGTAAATAAACCGCAAAACAAAAGCAACATTGATAGCATAAAATATTGTAAGGCACAATGGCATCTAAAGAGCATAATAGGGACAATACAAAAAAGAAAAATGAGAAATAACAAAATAAATAATAAATAGCCTAATAAATAACAAAAAGAACCCATACTCTGTTTAGTATATAACACTAACCCACAAATTCAAAGAAAACAAATCCCTGTTCCATTTGATCGGGATATTCCGTTTACATGACCAAATATTCGGGTTTTAAAAAGAGTAACCCATATTCGGGTATTAAAAAACCTGAATATGGTTTTTTTAAAACCCGAATATTAGCAAATTCGGGTTATTCAAAGGGGTTATTGATGTTTACATGGCCGTGCAAATTCGGGTTATTGCCAATATTCAGGTTTTAAAAGGGTTATTGACTGCATGTAAACGCAGTAATCTAACAACGTAATGTAATCAGTACTCGAGTTGTAAAAAATAAAATCAGGGGGGATGGTGGATTTTATCATATGGGGACAGATAATTTGTGCTGATTACAAAAAATATAATATATTACAAATAATAGCAGTGACCAAAACACCTGCAGAAATACTGCAGGAATGATAATAGCAGCAGTTAAATGCAGCCTTCTGTAAGCTATAACCTCCTGAGACCCGGGCTTTTGTTTGATGTGCATTTTTTGAGTCTCTACTATTTGGGATCAGTAGGACCTAATTTTTGTTGAAATAAAATTTTTGCTTTCTATGTGCTGTTGAACTATGTCAAATCCAATGGCCTCACATGAGGACAATGGGTTTATTTTTTGGCAAAGGCTCTTCACAGCCGGGTGCAAGTACTGATGCATTGGCTATTTACACCCTGGTGCAAATATCAATCTATGCTATTTGCACCCTGGTGTATATAGCAATGCGTGCTATTTACACCCGGGTGCAAGTATTTATGCGTAGACTATTTACAACCTGCTACCAATATCAATGTATGCCAGTGTTTCCCCTACCATTATATAGGCCTGGCGGGGCCGCCAGGCCAACGAGACCCCCCGCCAGGCCTAAAAAAAAAAAATCAATATCATTTACGTTTAGGAGCCTCTGCGCAGCGCTGTTCTTATCATTTACGTTTAGGAGCCTCTGCGCAGCGCTGTTCTGCAACGGGAGTCAACCTGCTTCGTTGCCTAGTAACGCTGCTGAGAGCGCAGGCATATTATTATATATTATGGGATGTATAGAGTTTGTAGCTAGGCAAAAAAAAAAAGAAAAAATATCGCGGGCGACAGACAACATTATATAAAGAAATGTTTCTGCCAGGTCCGTGTGTTTGTGTTTGCATGAGACGCTGCAGGGAAGCATGAAGGAAAACACAGCCCGACGACACCAGGCGTCCGCGGGGTCCTAGCGCCAGCCATGTATGAGCGTAGGCTCTGCGTTGGTGTACCGCGGACCATAAATCAGCCTTTACCGTCGCTGACACCGGTCCGACTGGTGACCCAGTAAAAAACAACGCATTTAAACATCTGGCTGGGATCCCAAATGGCTTAACCATAAATACAGCCCTTGGTTGTACCACACTCCCCATGGTAAATTTCCAATTTGTTGTTTAGCTTACATTTTTGTTTTGATTGAGCTTCTTTTTTTGGTAAGCAATAATGAAGAAAATAACACAGACAATAGATTGTCTTTCCACTAGAACCACTAAAGGTTAATTTTTTCCCCCAGTCAAATGCATGTAACTCTGTTATAACCAAACGGGAAAAAAAATCTTCTACACTGTTTAAATTATTTATAACTGATATAATCTCAATTGTGAATAGGGATGTTTTGTCACATATGCCGTCAGCACAAGCAGCCGTTAAAAGACGACCATCCCAGAGGGTTTTCATAGAGATCCCTCTGAAATATATAGAAAAGATGTGCTCAATGCTCATATGGGGTCAGACCTTTCTGGCCCATGACACTTTGGTTAAAGGTTAGATTAAATCTTATTATTTCATTGAAGTGATATCATTCAGCAATATAGGCCTACAATGATTTTTAATGTAAAACTTTGTTATATTGCTACATGTCCAATATGCCGTCCCACGCGCCTCGTTTGTTTAGGATTTTTTCGGTGGTACCACCGGGCCTGAAAAAAATTCTAGGGGAAACACTGTATGCTATTTGCACCAATGTATTATTAGAAAAAAAAATGTAAAAAAATATATTTATATATAAAAAAAATGCATCAGCCCAACAGTGATTGACAGGTATTCACACCACTTTTGATAAACTTCCTTTAATCTCTTCGAAATATTTAACAATTAAATAAGAGCAAAAATTGTTGTCCTGCTGCTATTAAGCGGTCCTCAAGGCACTTTCTGATGCTGTTCATCTGTCTTTGAGTCACAACATCTGGTTTGGCGTCCCTAACCAAAGCTTCAGCATTCTGAGAAAAATACAAATATCAAAATGATGGGGGGGGGGGGGACGGTGCAGGAATTCAGCGCATTTGCAAACATGCCAGGTGTCATCGGTGCCATAGACTGCACAAACGTATTTATCAAGGATCCATCTGGTGATGGATTTACTTACATAAACCGGAAAGACTTTCCGGAAAAACTTTCATTCCGTGAATGTGCAACTGTGCAAAGCGTGTATTGTTAAACGTTGTGGCACGGTGGGATGGCGGGACGCATGACGCATTCATCCTGCAAGTATTATGCCGCGTTCCATTTGTCCTCGGAAGTCGGAATTTCCCAGTTCCCAGTCGGAATTTTCAACTGGAACGCCCCTCGAAGTGGGATTTCCTACTGGGAAAGTGGTAGACGCTTCACTACCCCCGAGTTACCATTCAAAGATCCCAGTTCCCAGTTCCGATTTCCGAGGTAAATGGAACGCGGCATTAGGGCCAGAAAGGAGAAAAAAAATAAAAATAATATTTGAGGAGGAAGATTGTTTTTACGGAGCCCTTTTGGTGACATTTGAAAAAAAAAATAATGCGTTGCCACGCATAACTCGTGGCTCCGTTTTTTTTTATTATGCACTTCGAGAAAAAAGTTGAAATGTCGAAGAAAAAACATTTTTACTTTTTTCTCGAAATTATATTTCAACATTAATCTCGACATTTCGACTTTTTTCTCAACATTTCGACTTCTTTCCTCGAAGTGCACGATAAAAAAAAATCTTTTTATATTTTAAAATATTTTTTCTCCTGCCTGGCGTTGATACTCTTCCGTACAAATACAAAACGTAACGTTACCTCTGAATTCCGTTTCAGAATGGTTTTCTTCCTTCTTTCTTCATCACAGGGCAGTGAAATGTGAACAAATGAAAATTTGAAATGAAATTGCGCCTTCCAGTGGAGACACGTTGGTGCGCATGCGCATGGGCAAGTGAAAAGGTGCCTTATCTGTTGCAGACGCGGTGGTGCACATGCGCACGGGCTACGCATTTGTTTCAGGGTGTGAATGGCTCAGCTGATGGGGGCTTGCTATTTGTACCCTGGGTGCTGTGGAGGTTATTTCCCGAATAATACCGGACAATATTACTCCTTTATTTCTTCTGCTCTGTCACACACAGCTCGTTAACTTCAGCCGGGACTAGTTTCCGCGCCAACGCGCCGTTCTCCTTACCGGTGCACTCAGATCAATGCGCATGTACACAAAATAGTCCCTGGATAACGCACTCATATGACAGGTGCAAATAGTCACTACGTTATTTTTTCTCTATTTCCCTTTCTTGGTCCTGCCCTGCATCCTTGCACATCCTGGTCAGGTTCTAATAATAAAAATATGATACATTTTATTTGCAATATACTCAGCATTTTTTAATTTCAGAATGAAATAAAGTGCTACAGAGTAAAAACATGGGTATTAGGTTATATCTCTATATCATTTATATTTATATATCATTTTCAATTGTTTTTTTTCCTATTACAAGGAAATAAAAACTTGCTCCACTGGCAGATTATTCTACTTATTTCTAGTGAAAATGTGCTTTAAACAAATGGAAATCTAAAAACAAGTATTTTAAGTGTAATGAGACTTATTTTGACTATAAATTGGACATTTGGGCAAGAAATAAAGACAAATGTTCTTGGAAAGAAATTACGTGTTTGCAGTGAAGATAGACTTGGGGTGCGTCCCAATACTCCCCCTCGCCCTCCTTTTCTTCCCTAACCCTAACTTTTGCGCGTTCCCGTGAAGGTAGTGGTGTCCCAATTCCTCTTTTCACCTAGGGGGAGGGGGCATAACGAGGGCTAGGGGCTGAGAATAGCCCCTTCAAATCGAGGGATTTCAGATGCTGACTTGGCGAGCGAGGGGGTATGAAAAAAAGAGGCTCTGCGTCGATTTGACTCGCCGACCGAAGGCAAACAGGCAGACTGGTCTCAGAGAAATAGAGAGAAATAATCCTGTGACTCGTCAGATTTGTTTTGGATGTTTCTGATATAATAGTCTTCAGAAACCACAAAGTAATCCAGCTGTTATCTGGGTAATTTACACACTTTCAGATAAAGCTGCGGAAGATCACGCCAGAATAAAGGGATTTATGGTTCCGCGTTACACCCAACGCAGATCCTACGGCGGAGGTTACGCAACCTACGCCGTAGGCTCTGCGTCGATTTAACGCGGACCCAAGCTCCGGACCCGGCAGACAGAAATCTCTAAATTTCGGAGCAAATTTCTTAACAGGCGTAGCTACAACTGTTAGATTTCATCCAATAAACCAACATATTCCTAAATGATTTATTTCAGCCGGCGTGATTCTCAACAGAGCTGCGTCCCGGGAGAGAGTGTCTCTCCCGGGGCTGACGGAGCAGCCTGACCCGGCGGAGACGTCTCTTCTCGGGCTGTGAGCTGAGGCTGCTCCCCGGGGCCGGCGGCTCTTCTCATCTCCGAAAACATCGGGTCAAATTTCTTAACAGGCGTTATTTGGATAAACTGAGCCCCGGTTGGGGATCTTAAGGTTACCATTATACCTGAAAAAATATTAAAACTTAATAAAGTGCCATATTAACAGCGCTACAGCTGAAATTAAAACAGCTTTTGGCTCTCAGCTTCCTGATCAGGGAAGGGATGAAAACGAGGGGTAGGGGGAGAATTGGGACAGGCACCTGGGCCAAGTGCCCTAGATCTCAAGTGCCCTAAAATCTCCCCCTTCTTTTTTAGGGCTTAGGGAAGAAAAGAAGTGCGAGTGGAGAAAAGAAGGGCGAGTGAAGGAGAATTGGGATTGGGCCTTGCCCTCAAACGAGTACTTCATGTTTACAGATGTTGTAGCTTGCTAATATTACTCAAATATATCAAAAAAGCATGCCATGTGAAGCTGCAGACGTTATTGTGCATAAATATACTAGTTTCAATCATAAAATTAGGTTAGGATTTTTACCTTGTCCATATTTCTGTCGGGAGCTGCCATAGAAGACTTTCATTGAGATCCCAGCCATCTTGTTTTTTCCCAAATTAGTGTAATTTCATTATGAGACCACTAGATGGTGCAGGCGGGGGTCCCGGATGAGGACAATGGGTCAATGTTCGTACAAATGAAGTATCATGGCACAGAACAGCAGAAATGTAATGTCCTCATATGAGAACGCAGGGTCTCTACTGGGCTTACATCAAATACATCAAAACACAAAAATAAAAAACAGTTTTCTGAACTTATCAATATGGCTCTGTCCTTCACAGGATAAGTAAAATGGATCACTGCAAAAACTCAATATCTTAACAAGAATATTTGTCTTATTTCTAGTTAAAATGTCTCATTTTAGTAAAAAAAATCTCATTACACTTAAAACAAGACTCATCAGTGGAAAAAACAACAATTTTCAACTGTTTCAAGTAGATTTTCACTTAAATTAAGTAGAAAAATCTGCCAGTGGAACAAGATTTTTCTACTAGTACTTTTGCCAGTAATGAGAAGATAAATCTTGTCCCACTGGCAGATTTTTCTACTTATTTCAAGTGAAAATTGACTTGAAACGGGTGAAAATTGTCAAATAAGTTATTTTTCTGGTGATGACTCTAAATCAGCAGTATCCAAATAAAACTTTAAGAGGTCCAGTTAGAGAAAATTTACTCAAGCGGAGGTCCAGAACCTCATAATACACACATATATATATATACATATATATATATATACATATATATATATATATCCCAGGCCCGGCAGGGTCTTTCTGTGTGGAGTTTGCATGTTCTCCCCGTGCTTGCGTGGGTTTCCTCCGGGTACTCCGGTTTTCTCCCACAGTCCAAAAACATGCATATTAGGTTAATTGATAATTCAAAATTGCCCGTAGGTGTGAGTGTGAGTGTGTCTGGTTGTTTGTCTGTATATGTGGCCCTGTGACCCTGCAAAGGATAAAGCGGGTATAGATAATGGATGGATGGATGGATATATATATATATATATATATATATATATATATATATATATATATATATATATATATATATATATATATATATATATATATATATATATATCTCAGGGATTCTAGCAATAAGGGACAAAACAGGTTTTAAAAATCTTTTTTTTTAAATGCACACTATATTCATTGGAACTGTATATTTCTGGAGAGAAGGGTCTTAGCTATTTAACCATGTAAAGGTGCAGGTTCTAAATAAAAAATAAAAAATAAACATGCTTTACTTTAGAACTTGATTTGTGTCAACTCCGTCAGACACACTCAAAAGTATACAATTTAAATTCTTCCAGTCCAACAAGAATCTAAAGTCCTGAAGTATGTCGGTATAGTGTTTAGTTACTCTGATATGTTATAAAATACAATATATACACTGTCAGCATTTTCAATCTTTGTTTTTAATTTTAAAATGAAAAAATAATTTGTTTAGATAAATAAGACATATGAGGATGTAGATCTTTTTTACATAAACAACATAGACTGAACAAAGAATAAAACATTTTTTTCAAAAATGAACAAAAACATACATCTGACGGTGTTGACGAAGAACTGATGTGTATTACTGATTAATGAACAAATATGTTTTTAAACAGATGGAAGAGACAAAAGATGAATAAATACTCTTTGTCTTATATTGAACATACATCAGATAATAATAATAAACATACTGCAAATTATCTTTTTTAAGTGTGTGTGTGTGTGTGTGTGTGTGTGTGTGTGTGTGTGTGTGTGTGTGTGTGTGTGTGTGTGTGTGTGTGTGTGTGTGTGTGTGTGTGTGTGTGGGGGGGGGGTGAGAGAGAGAAAGACAGAGAAAGTGTGTGTGACTGCCCTGCACTGCTTGATTCAAATTTTAAATTGATATTCGTTAACAACAATACTGCTCAAAATGCTAATAATGAAACATGTATGAGCCCTTTATATGAACATAGAAGTGGATCCCTCCATAGAGATGACCATTCAAGGTAATATTACGTTTCACCACGATATGTTGTCCAAATCTACAAACTGGTCCTTTAATGTAATTAAAATATAAGCGCTGGGAAAGTTACACAATACTAAGCAGACCATAGCCTATCCATGCTCTACAAGTCAGAAGTGTAAGGTATACAGTACAAGGTCAAATAATGTAATATGGAATTATTTAATTCATGCTATATGTGTACATGTATGTATAAAGAAAACCCTGAAATAATAATTGAATTCTTTACTATGTTCACAAATTATATTATATTAGCATATTACTGTAAGAGGTTATAGGTAGATTTCTCAACTCCGTCAGCTTACATGTCAACTCCGTCAGGTGTAGAACCTGACGGAGTTGACGTCTGATGGAGTTGACAAAAGGGCATGTATTTTCGCGCCAAAACATGTATTGTTCACTGGAGCTAGCTGGTTTTTCCTCAGTTGCTAGCTATCTCAATAACCTTACTAAAATACCTTAATTCAATCCACTACTGTTTAAAAACATTATCATAACAGAGAGACGGTGTTGACATGTTCCAGCTGTGACCATAAGAATATCAACATTGTTTGTCTAAAATATAAAAAAAATTAAAAGCTACCAGATTACGTGTGGTAGCGTTGCATTCAGAACAGGCAGGGAGAGAAACGGAGTTGACAGAAACTGAGGACAGAACTCTGATAAGCAGGATTTTAGGGAAAATATTGTTGAAGTAGTAAAAAAAATGTTGATGAAGTTCACTTAATGTATTTTTTTATTTATTTAAGACGACTCTTTGTTATTTAATATATATATTTGTACACTCATAGGGCCTGATTTACTAAAGGTTTGCGTGTGTAAAAACGTGTTCAAACTTGACAGCACCCGCAAACCAAGGTGCAAGCTGATCTACTAACAGCGTGCAAAGAATAGCGTGCGCAAAATAACACACGCTATTCATTTAGTACTTTTGCCCTGATGAATAATCAATATGGGGCGTACCCGGCAGAACGCGCTAAATACTGGGAGGGGAAAATGCAAATATGTTCATTTACCAAACGCAATGAGATTTACCAAGCCCGAAAGTAATTGCGGGGATTGTGATTGCGTCTGTATTTAATACGTTCGAAAGGAAGGTAATAATCTGCCCAGCATTACGCACCGATGGCTGCTGTTATTGTGGCAAGGAGGCGACATCGCCAAAATCAAAGAATACGCAGAGAGAGAGTCTTTCGGACTCGTGTAAATTTGTTTGGAATGAATGAAAACCAGATAGTTGAAACATATCGACTATCTAGCGCTTCCATCTTGGAGCTGTTGAATGAGTTAAGGGCTGATTTGGAGCCGGTCACAAGCAGGAGTAACGCCATATCTGCCTTGCCGAAACTGCTCTCAACTCTTAATTTCCTCGCATCAGGGTAATTCCAGCGCACTGTAGCCATTTCTGCTGGGCTCTCCCAAAGCAGTTTTTCAGGTGTGCTGTCCACTGTCCTCAACGCTCTGTTACGCAGGATGGGCAGGCACATACGGTTCCCATCCATTCGGGATGCACTGAATGATGTCAAACACGGATTTTATGCAGTTGCTGGGTTTTATTTGAATGTTAAATCGAGTATTATTCAGTAAAAGGTTGCCACAGGAGGCACATTCATTTTTTTATTTGTGATAATAAATAAACCACGTGTTTTCATGGAGAAAAAAGTGTTTTAAAGTTTTATTAAAGGCCACTTTTTCTTTAGTTCTTCGCCTTATATCTTGCCACCTTCTTTTAACCTCATCTACCGTTCTTTTTGTCTTACCAACTGCATTTATTCTATCGCAGATTTTCTCCCATACTGCGTTTCTTTTGGTAATGTTTAAATTTCTTTGCTGTAGTTCATGAATGTGTTTATTTGCCTCTTCCACTAATATCTCTAACTCCAACTCGTTAAATTTCATTTTGCGCTTGCGACTATCCTGCTTTCCATCCACTCTCCATGGCGCAAAGTTTGCGCCGCAAACCGTAAGACACGCAACACCTCATTTAAATACTGCGGTTTGCACCTGTTATCAATTGCGCACGCAATCTTAGTTGATCACCCGCAAAACACACAACAACAGCACGTGCAAACTTTTTCAGTGCACACGCAATTTAGTACTCTTTATTTAGGATCTTAGTAAATCGGGCCCTATGTGTATTGCAAATTAAGCCAGCTCAAGGGGAAGTCACCTTTAAGGTGTCACCTTTCCCCCGTCTCGTCTCCAACAATACTATGTGTATTGTATTTAACTTCTAATCTAATTTTTGTCTACCCTTGGCTCCGTGTCTTAATCAAATGAGATTACTTTGAAGAGAGAGCCCAGACGGTTTTGAGCTTCAACAATTTCATGAAATCCTAACAAATGTTACAACACAGAAACCTTTTATTTCAAAGGAACAAGAAATATTGAATTCACATCTGTTATTCCAAATCCTCAATAAGAAATAATAATAAAAGAAAGTGTCCCTTCACAGCAGCAATCTGCTGTCGCAATGTCTCTATCCTGCCCTGGCCTTGGACAGAAACCCTGGTCGCTGATCAACGCTGTATTACCAAGATGTAGACCAACAAAAAAAACCAACCTGCCATTGCAGGGAATAAAATCAATATTAATCACTGTACAGAATTTTATCTCTTTCTTCAAATCACAGTGTAACTTTAAATACTGACCAAATTCAGAAATAAATAATGAATTACATATTGTGAGCACCGGAATCAATATCACAGTCAGCATTTACGTGTTCAACAATATTAAATTAAACGTGTTACACAAATCTTGTATCTCATTTCATCTTATTCACAATTCACATACTTTGATTTTGCAAAGTACCTTTTTACAGCTTTAATCGTTGCAACATGGACTGCAATTTACTGTATACCATATGGAAACAACAAAAAAACATTATACTATATGTGCACAACTTATGGGCATCAAAACCACATACAGTACAAAATAATAAACTTCCCTCTGCCTCATGGTGATGAGGGAGGAAAAACAAACATGGCGTCCCGTCATGATGCAGTAAAATTAAAGTTACTCTCTTCAAAATAACCCCACTTCCATTAAACCAAAATCAGCTTAATCTTACAAAAATAATATGTCTATAATGTTTCCACTTGACTCCGATTGGTTTTTGGTTATAAAACAAGTTCAACATCGGTAAAATAAAAGATTAACCCATCGGTTTCAGTAACTAGAAACATAATATGCTACAGCTTATTTGCATACTAAATTGATAAACTCACTGTAATGTTTAGCAATGTTCACTGCTAAAACTTGTATTTTGAAAGTCTATCCTTACTGCCGTTAACCGGATGTATTGCGCTGCTCTAACGGTCAGAGAGAATTGCAGGTGCGGACTGAGACGTTGGAAATAAACCAAGCCCCCGAGTTCAGCTGAAACTAAGAAGTATCCGTGTGCTGTTATTATATAAGATAAGTTATAATACTTCCCCTGTATAGCTTATCACAACATGGTGTCAGAGTGAAAGTCGAAAAAAAGGTAGTTAGACGACGGACCCGCGTAGAAGACGAAGCTGAAAAAAAAAAAGATGAAGGAAAGTTAACGATGGAGGCGTTTGGCGTACCTACCCCGAAGATGGACTGGGATTCATCTAATCTACCAGATGCGTGGCGGAGATTAAAGCAACATGCCCAACTGATGTTCACAGGACCGCTCAAAAAAAGAACAGAAGAGGAAAAATGCAGCTTTCTTCTGCTGTGGATTGGCGACAAAGGACGGGACATCAGCAACACATGGACACTGGCTGAAGATGAAGCTAAGTTGCTAAATACATACTATGACAGATTCTCAGAATACCTCACTCCCAAAGCAAATCCTATATTTGCAAGATATAAATTCCAGGAGAAGACGCAAGGAAACAGTGAGTCATTTGAGCACTTTGTGACAGATCTCAAGCTGCTAGTTAAAGACTGTAACTACACAGACAGCGACGAGATGGTCAGGGACCGTATAATTTTCGCTACCAACTCACATAGAGTGTGCGAAAAAATTACTCAGCCAGGGGCCGGAGCTCACGCTCGATAAAGCGATCGATATAGCCCGCTCCTATGAGCTATCACAAGAGCAGCTAAAGGCTATGGCTAACGACAGTCATGAAGTACATGCAATCCACCGCAAACCTGGTAGGTCAACTTTTATAAAGGGAGCTAGCAGGCACCATGACAGCCCAAGAACGCATGAAAATGCCTGCAGCAAGTGTGGGGGACACCACCATAAATCCATAGAGTGCCCAGCAAAAGGCAAACAATGTTTAAAGTGTCGAAAATTCAATCACTATGCAAAAGTGTGCAAAACTAAGCCTCACAACCCATGTAGAACAGTGCACAGAGAAATCCACACAGTTGGTGAAAGTAATGAAGATGATGGCTCAGAGCTATTTGTGGACACTGTTACTACAGAGAAGAAAGATGAGGAAAGTGCATATGCAGCTATCCAAATGGGCCCACAGAACAAAAAAATTACTTTTAAGCTAGATACTGGGGCACAGGCAAGTGTAATACCAGCCAAAGACTTTAATGCGCTCATGCCCAGCACACAATTAATGGCTGCTGACCATAAGTTGACAGGCTACGGCGGACATGCACTGGAAGTGAATGGCTGCTGCAAAATAGCAAGCACATACAAAACTAAGTCAACCATAGAAATGTTCTACATAGTGAACTGTAAAGGCCCACCTATTCTAGGCTACAAAGCCTGCAAAGCCCTGGGACTCATAAAAGTAGTGTATGCCGTCAACAGTGACGAAGAGAGCAGCACCCATTCAGACCACATCCTGAGTGAGTACTCAGATGTTTTTAAAGGCATCGGCACGTTCCCAGGCAAATGCAGCTTCAGAATAGACCCCAACGTAGCACCGGTTGTCTGCCCACCGCGGAGGGTACCATTTGCCCTTAAGGACCGTCTAAAAACAGAGCTAGACAACATGGAAAGGGACAGAATAATATGCAAGGTGACAGAGCCCACCCAGTGGGTTAATGCTCTAGTTGTGTGCGAAAAGCCCAAAACACGCAAACTCAGAGTGTGTTTAGACCCAAGACCCCGCCCTAAACAAGGCAAAAATGAGGCCATATTACCCCCTACCCACACTGGAGGATGTGACATCCAAGTTAGCAGGGGCAAAGTATTTTAGCATCCTAGATGCTAGATCAGGGTATTGGGCAATCAAGCTGAGTGAGGAGTCATCACTGTTCACTACATTTAACACCACGTTCGGAAGATACCGTTTCCTCAGGCTGCCCTTCGGCATCGTGTCCGCCCAGGACGAGTTCCAGAGGAGGGTGGATGAGACATATGAAGGCTTGAGAGGAGTAACAGGTATCGTCGACGACATCGTCGTGTTTGGAAAAACAAAGCAGGACCACGACAGCAATCTCCGGGCCATGCTCGACCGCACCAGAGAGAGAGGCATACGGCTAAACCCAGATAAATGCCGTATCTGTGTTCCTGAGGTGAGCTACTTTGGTCATAAGCTCACAGGCAACGGTTTGAAACCAGACCCACTAAAGGTGAGAGCCATCAGAGACATGTCGCCGCCAACAAGTGAGGCAGAGCTCGAAACTGTGCTAGGCATGGTCAACTACCTAGCGAGATTTGCACCCAACCTAGCTGAGGTGTGTGCACCACTCAGACTACTGCTAAGGCAGGACACAGAGTTTAAATGGGACACTATGCATGGGAATGCATTTCAGAAGATGAAAGAGATCATCACAGCAGAGCCAGGGCCAGTGTTAGCTTACTTTGATCCTGAAAAAGAAGTGACACTGCAAGTGGATGCGTCAAAACACGGCCTGGGTGCAACCATCATGCAGGAAGGCAGACCAGTAGCATATGCATCCAAGCTGCTCACCAGCACAGAGCAGAATTATGCCCAAATCGAGAAGGAGCTGTATGCAGTCCTGTATGGGTGTAAGAGGTTCCACGAGTATGTCTATGGTCGAAACATAACTGTGGAATCAGACCACAAGCCGTTAGAGGCTATTCTCCGCAAACCACTAGCCCTTGCTCCACCGCGCTTACAGCGCATGATGCTTGCATTACAAAAATACAGCATAACTCTCGTCCACAGGCCAGGTAAAGAGATCCCTGTAGCCGACACACTGTCGAGAAAATCCATATATGAAGAGGACGAGTCCCTATCTGAGGCTATGGAAACTCAGGTACATACTGTCATTAGGACAGCCCCAGTGAGTACTGATAGGCTAGATAGCATCAGAACAGAGACAGCTCAGGACGAGCAGCTCTCCAAGCTAAAGCAAGTCATTCGGTCAGGCTGGCCGGAAACACAAAAACGTTGTCACCCACTCGTCAGTGATTATTGGAACCACCGTGATGAGATCACAGAGGCTGATGGGATCCTTCTGAAGGGTGAGAAAATAATAATTCCACACAAGCTCAGACCACACATGCTAAAGTGCATCCACACAGGACATTTTGGAGTTGAGAAGAGCAAACACAGGGCAAGAGATGTAATGTTTTGGCCTGGCATGGGTCAACAGATTGAGGAAACAGTCCAAAGATGCAACATATGCCAAACACACCGTAGTGCCAACACAAAAGAACCCATGCTCTCACATGAAATCCCAGAGACCCCATGGGAGACTGTAGCAACAGATCTATTCACATGGAACTCTGAGAACTACATAATTATCTGTGATTATCTCAGCAGATACTTTTAAATTGAGCGCCTGCCTAACATCACCACAGCCGCTGTCATTCACAAGATGAAGGCGGTGTTTTCAAGGCAAGGAATCGCCCGCCGGGTCGTCAGTGATAATGGGCCATGTTACAACTCAAGTGAGTTCAAGCAGTTTGCAGAGGCATGGGGTTTCCAGCACATCACCTCGAGCCCTCATTATCCGCAGAGCAACGGCTTAGCAGAAAAGACTGTTCAAACTGCAAAGCGAATCCTAACCAAGGCCAAAGAGGACAAGAAAGACCCCCATCTCTGTTTTCTGGAGTATAGGAACACACCAGTTGATGGACTAAAATCCCCAGCCCAGATCCTGATGAGCCGCAGACTACGTTCCATCCTGCCCACGACAACTCAACAACTCCGACCTTAGGTGACCCCCGAGGCTACTGTTCGTGCAAGGAGAGAGGACTGCCAGCAGCGCCAGAAACAACACTACGACAGATCTACTAGACCGCTGTCAACGCTGCGCGCCAGAGCACCCATCCGTTTCCAGCAGGGAGATGGCACGTGGAAACCAGCGACAGTCATCCGACCAGCTGAGACACCGCGGAGCTACTACATCGAGACCGGTGAAGGTCAGTCATTCAGACGCAACCGACGGCACCTGCTGGACAACCACGCACCCATCACACAGCATCCAGAGGCCGGCGATTGATGACTCCAACACTACACCAGAAGACCCAGGTGCGCAACGTCATCACACCAGTTCTGTGTGTAAACCTGTACACACTGAGCCTTGTCAACGCACAAGGTATGGACGTGTCATTAAGCCGAGGCAAGTCCTCGACTTATAACTGACTTTTAAAGGGTGCAGGCGGATCGCTGCCCTAAAAAAAAAAAAAAAAAAAAAAAGAATTGAAAGGAAGAAAAACCTTAGTGGTTAGCACTGTTGCCTCACAGCAAGAAGGTTCCCGGTTCGACTCCAAGGCCCAGCAGGGTCTTTCTGTGTGGAGTTTGCATGTTCTCCCCGTGCTTGCGTGGGTTTCCTCCGGGTACTCCGGTTTCGTCCCACAGTCCAAAAACATGCATGCTAGGTTAATTGATGATTCTAAATTGCCCGTAGGTGTGAGTGTGAGTGTGTCTGGTTGTTTGTGGGGACTGCGGGTGGAAACTAGCATTTCTGCTAAAACCCGGTGTATTTACACTGCTTAATGTAGTGTTAATTAATATGCATTGTCCCGTCTAAATAAACTTTGAAACTGTTTTGTAGTACTGTGATTTGTAATACTGTATTTTATTGTGATGAAGAACCTGATTGTACTGTGAACACTGTACTTTATATTGATATGTTCACCAGCCTATTTACTGTTAAAACAGAGTGATTCCCTCTATTAAGCTATTTGAAGTACCTCAGGATTTGTTGATCTTGTTAATTTTGTTCCAGAAGTAGCACACTTAAATATTATAGCACTTTTGAGTATACTGATGTTATTTGCACTGCTAAGGATTTACAGTATACTGTGACTTAATTTTGTGGCTCAGAATTGTGTTTAAGTGCTTCAGTTTTTCTGCATGCCATTGATTATCTCCATAGGCACATCTTATTTTTTTGTTAAAGGGAGATGTATGTTTAGCAATGTTCACTGCTAAAACTTTTATTTTGAAAGTCCATCCTTACTGCCGTTAACCGGATGTTTGCGCTGCTCTAACGGTCAGAGAGAATTGCAGGTGCGGACTGAGACGTTGGAAATAAACCAAGCTCCCGAGTTCAGCTGAAATTAAGAAGTATCCGTGTGCTGTTATTATATAAGATAATTTATAATACTTCCCGTGTATAGCTTATCACAACACTCACCGGAGTTCACGTCGAGTCTAACTCAAAAGAAAAAACAAATCCTCCGGAAAAAAACAATCTTACATCTTCCTTTTGGCAATCAGGAACAAACTTGGAGTCTTAGAAAACTTTTACAAATTAAATAAAGTAGTATTTATCAGCTGACAAAGTTCGTTTTTTATCTAGTCTTGTTAACTCAGGCTAGACTCTTCTTCTGCGTGCATCAGTACGCAAAAACGGTACACAAAATCAAAACGTATACACAAGGCGCCATCTAGCGGTCATTTTGTAAAACCAAAATCCTTATGTAAAAACGCAGTTATCTTATAGATTCACTCATGTGAGATGAATAAACAAGGTATGAAGGTTGATAAAATAAAATAAAATGAACTTAACCCATTGTTCAACTTTATGTGGGTTACATTTTAGAATCATCAATTAACCTAGCATGCATGTTTTTGGACTGTGGGAGAAAACCGGAGTACCCGGAGGAAACCCACGCAAGCACGGGGAGAACATGCAAACTCCACACAGAAAGACCCTGCCGGGCCTGGGATATATTTATATATATATATATATTTATATATATATATTTATATTTATATTTATATAGATTTTGACAACATATCGTGATGAAACTGAATATTACATTGAATGGTCATCTCTATGGAGGGATCCACTTCTATGTTCATAGAGGGCTCATACATGTTTCATTATTAGCATTTTGAGCAGTATTGTTGTTAAGGAATATCAATTTAAAATTTGAATCAAGCAGTGCAGGGCAGTCACACACACTTTCTCTGTCTTTCTCTCTCTCACCCCCCCCATCCACACACACACACACACACACAAACACACACCACTTAAAAAAGATAATTTGCAGTATGTTTATTATTATTATCTGATGTATGTTCAATATAAGACAAAGAGTATTTATTCATCTTTTGTCTCTTCCATCTGTTTAAAAACATATTTGTTCATTAATCCGTAATACTCATCAGTTCTTCATCAACACCGTCAGATGTATGTTTTTGTTCATTTTTGAAAAAAATTTTTATTCTTTGTTCAGTCTATGTTGTTTATGTAAAAAAGATCTACATCCTCATATGTCTTATTTATCTAAACAAATTATTTATTAAGTGTTTTTATTTAGAACCTGCACCTTTACATGGTTAATAGCTAAGACCTATCTCTACAGAAATATACAGTTCCAATGAATATAGTGTGCATTTAAAAAAAAAGATTTTAAAAACCTGTTTTGTCCCTTATCTCTAGAATCCCTGATATATATATATATATATATATATATATATATATATATATATATATATATATATATATATATATATATATCCATCCATCCATCCATTATCTATACCGGCTTTATCCTTTGCAGGGTCAAACAGGGTCTGCTGGAGCCTATCCCAGCTATTTTCAGGCGAGAGGCAGGGGTTACACCCTGGACAGGTCACCAGTCCATCACAGGGCCACATATACAGACAAACAACCAGACACACTCACACTCACACCTACGGGCAATTTAGAATCATCAATTAACCTAGCATGCATGTTTTTGGACTGTGGGAGAAAACCGGAGTACCCGGAGGAAACCCACGCAAGCACGGGGAGAACATGCAAACTCCACACAGAAAGACCCTGCCGGGCCTGGGATATGTACTATGAGGTTCTGGACCTCCGCTTGAGTAAATTTTCTCTAACTGGACCTCTTAAGGTTTTAGTTGAATACCGCTGATTTAGAGTCATCACCAGAAAAATAACTTATTTGACAATTTTCACCCGTTTCAAGTACATTTTCACTTGAAATAAGTAGAAAAATCTGCCAGTGGGACAAGATTTATCTTCTCATTACTAGCAAAAAAATCTACTTAATTTAAGTGAAAATCTACTTGAAACAGGTGAAAATTGTTTAATACCGCCCGCGCCCGGGGGCTGGTATAACCAGGCCCCCGGTCTCACACTCAGCAGGCACGCCGATTTTTTCCAGTGGCCAGCCGCGGTACTGCAACAAAAAATCCAATGGGGCCCAGAAAGCTTTTTTCCCATAGACCGCAATAGTAAAAGAGAAGCCTCTAAAACTGTTCACAGGACACCTCCAGCTGTAATCACCGGCAATTACAGGGTTTCCGCGGGGTTTTAAAAAGTATTAAAAAGTGATAAATGAAAATTGCCAAATTTAAGGCCATTAAAAGTGTTAAATTCACTGTCAGAGGTAATATTTTTTTTAAAATTGGTATTATTTTTTACCTTTTACATTTTAAGCAGTCTATTTTATTGTCATTCACAAAGTGAAATAAATGTGAAACATCTGGTCAACATCAATGAGTCTATAAATCTGTTCTGTATAGTGTTCTATTGTTCAAAATCTGTATTAATGTTAAAAGGTCCGTGATTAACACTTAATGTTGTGACAGTTTTTTAAAAAAAATCTGAAGGTAGTGAAAAAGGTATTAAATTGGTATAAAATTTAACATAAGGATTGCTGTATAAACCCTGAATTACTAATCTTTGTATTCTATCTTTTTAAGTCATGGACTTTATATCCGTCAAAAATGTTTTATAACGGCCAGAAAAGTCAAAGAAAAGTCTCTTTCTGGGCGTGACGTCACGGCCGTGTCGTTGCCATTGATGTTGCCCCGGGGCATGATGGGAGGCCCCAGAGCATCATGGGAGGTGACTCAACTGCGCATGCTCTATGGGCCCCTTAACGCGGAAGTAAACCCGGAAGTCAGGAACTTTTTCGGCGTATGCGCTGGGTGAGCAAATTGCATTGAAATGAATGGGCGACCATTTTCGATGTTCCATCCAGTTAATATTATAGATCCATGTATGCGCCAGGCGAGCAAGGCTGAATTCCAATCTCCACCCTAAACCCTCAAGCCCTGAACCCTCACATACTTTAGCGACGTCAGCTGTACGTGATTAAGTGTGAGTGGGTGTGAGGGCTCCAAATGGTAGAAATAAGAAAGGGACAGCGCTTAGCACAAACCGGAAACACGTCAGATCAAAATGTTGTTGTTTTTTTGTCTTTTATTAATAAACTTTATTTAACATTTCAATTTACAAAATTCCTAGTCAGATCAAAATATTACGTACCGGTATTATAAGTTGGGAATGATCATCCTACGGATGTTTGAGAACAAAGTGGTAGCCTATATAAAGGAGCATAAAATTCAACAAAGAACACAATTTAAATATGCGCACAGTACAATATGTATTTCCTTGTTAATGTAGTGTCTTTCTTTCAATCTACCCATAACACCGCATCCAGTATGCCAGGCTCAATCGCCGAGTAATTTCATTTTTGTAAGAGCGTGTAAACTGATGGTATCCTGAGTTAAATATTCCAGCTGTGTTATGACCAACTAATATTACTTTCCATTTTGAGCATGATGTCATTTCATTTTCGTAAGAGACCGTATAAATTGATGGTAACCTGAGCTAAATATTACAGTTATCTTATTACTATTTACTGCAACGTTTTTGTTCAACTTGCTGAAATTGTTTAAATTTTGTGGTCATAAATAAATGAATAACCAAATTACTGCCTGACTTGTTTGTGTTGGATCTAAAACTATCTTGCTAGTATTTACATGTATGCATTTCTGGTAACATAGGGAATCTTAATTCAAACACTGTACTCAGATTAAAGAAAAGCAAGTCTTGTTTATTCAACACCAGGTCAACTGAGGATTTGTCTAATATAAAATGAAAACAAAAGAAATTGAACCTCAAATTATGAATGAAAAAATGATGAAGAAAACAACATTTTGTCCACCATCTTCCCAAAAATGTCAATTAACTTAGATTTAGAATTAGATTTATCTAATCTAGAATTATCTTGTTTCAGTCTTTGTCATGGATCTGGACGCATAAGCAACTGGCCTCCAACTATCTCCGTCAGCCTGCAGCAAGACAGCCCCGAATCCATCCTTTGAAGCATCCGTTGAAACCTTCCGATTCTTGGTTGGGTCATAGTATGCAAGCACAGGGGCAGTTGTCAGTGTTGTCTTTAAAGCATTCCATTCTCTTTCGTTTCGCGCTGTCCACCTGAATTCTGTGGAATCATGAAGTAGCTCTCTTAGTGCTGACGTTTTCACTGAGAGGTTGGGAATTAACTTTCCAATGAAGTTTATCATCCCCATCACTCTGAGCACACCTTTCTTGTCTATCGGGCGCGGCATGCTTAGGATGGCTTTTATTTTCCTTTCATCTGGCTCAACACCCTGAGTTGACAGTTTGTATCCCAAGAATGTTATCTCCTGGAGATCAAACTGGCATTTGGCACGGTTTAGTTTTAGTCCATTTTCTCGTACCCTTTGGAGCACTTTTGTCAGTCTTTCATTATGTTCCTGTAAGGTGGAGCCCCAGACAACAACATCATCAACATAGCAACGGACTCCCTCTAGTCCCTCTAACATGTTGTCCATGGCACGATGAAAAATCTCAGAGGCTGAGATTATACCAAATGGCATCTTGAGGAATCTATATCTTCCATATGTTGTGTTGAAAGTGCAGTACCTTGAACTTTGATCATCCAACTTTATTTGCCAGAATCCCTGCGCTGCATCTAGCTTTGAGAAGTATTTGGCTCCTGCCATTTCACTTGCAATCTCCTCACGCTTCGGTATCTGGTAGTGCTCACGTTTTATGTTTTGGTTTAAATCTCCAGGGTCCATGCATATTCTCAGTTCTTTGTTTTTGTTCTTTTTGTCAACACACACCATTGAGTTTACCCACTCAGTTGGTTCTTCCACTTTTGTGATGACCTGTAACTGAGACATCCTGTCCAGTTCTTTTTTGAGCCGCTCCCGCAGTGGAGCTGGAACTCTCCGTGGTGCATGGATTACTGTTTGAGCATCCTCTTTTAGTTGAATTTTGTACGTGTATGGTAGGCATCCCAATCCTTTGAAAACATCATGATAACGGTGAACAATTGAGTCAACTGTGCCTGGGTGCGTACTTACTGCTTCTGGGCATTTGATGTGGTATACTCTCCTCAGTAGGTTTAACTTCTGTGAGGCAACCCCACCTAGCAGTGACTCACAGCTCTCAGGTACGACAGAAAACAGTACACTGTAGTCTTTGTTCTTGACTTTCACTTTGAGTCTGCACTGTCCTCTGCTTTCAATGTCTTTTCCGTTGTAGTCTTTCAGTGGTACTTTTCTCTTGATTATTTTAGGCTTTTCCTTCATAGCACTGATCTCTGTCATGCTGATGAGGTTTGCTTGTGCGCCTGTGTTCCTCTGTGTTATTGTCCACATTATCACATGACACCATACCCACAAAGAAAGTCTCACTGAGGTCTGACTCCTCAACCAGCCGCACTGACTTGGGCTTGCCTTTGGTTAGACATTGTTTGGCAAAATGATTTTTTCCATTACATTTTGAGCATCTTTTGTCATATGCAGGGCACTGCCGGGGCTCATGTCTGCCACCACATTGTTTGCAGGAGTATGTTGTGTCATCTGTGTTTCTCTTTTGTGGCGTGTTCTTTTTAGACTTGTTTTTAACCACAGCTACTTTTGCACTTTCATGTACTGTAGAGCCATTTGTTTCATTGATCGTCTTTGCATGCTGCTGGGCTAACTCATTTGCATGGCATACTCTCTCTGCCTCCTCAAGAGTTAGTTTAGCCTCTCTTAGCAGCCTTTCCCTTGTCTGCTTATCTCTGATACCATACACAATTTGATCACGGATCATAGAATCTTTCAGATCTCCAAAATCACATGACTGTGCTTTTAGTTTCAAATCCGTCACAAAGCAATCAAAAGTCTCTTCTGGCTGTTGCATCCGCGAGGGGAACACGTACCTTTCATACAGTGTTTTTTTTGTGGTGAGCAATGTGTATGAAACTTTTCGATCACAATGTCATACTTGTTTCTGTCTTCAGCCTCCTCAAAGTCGAATGTGTTGAAGACTTCCATGGCTTGAGGACCAGCTACCGTGAGTAGCGTTGCTACTCACGGTAGCGTTGCTCAAAACGCTGCTTGAAAGTCTGCCAATTGCTGTCCACATTTCCCACCAGTTGCAGTCCCTCCGGTGGCTATATCTACTAGAGCTTGTTTGGTTTCTCTGACACACGGTTTGTCATGACACACAAGCTAAAATGATTTGTTTACTGCATGAGCTGTTGCAATTTCTTTTTTGGCACTTTAAATGGATATTGAAAGGCCTATTTGAGTTATTTCTTAGTTATTTCACAATAATTATTGTGAAATTATTTCACTAGTTATTTTGCAGTCACATAATTTAGGCAACAGCTCAAAAAACATTTTTAATAACACTAACCAAAATCAAAATCGGATCGAATCAAATGAAATGGTGATAGTCGATTCTGAATCTTAAGACTCAGAATCGAATCGATTCTCAACATTTGAATCGATACCCAGGCCATAGCTTGACACACTTTTTTATACCTTTGTGTACTGATGAAAAGAAACTGACGAAAGCGTTCTTGCGTGGTTTTCTTATTATCTGTAGTTGGTATTGCAGACATATTGTTATGTCTCTGTAGGCGTTGGGCTCAAGTGCACGACACAGGATGGCAGAGATTTAGTTTAATGCCCGGGAGGGCCTTTATTGCTGTTTGGGGGGGGGGGAAGGGTTGAGGCCTGGCGGGCTGGATCCAAGGCAGGCTGGGGTGACAGCAGGGTGAAGGAGTGGAGTAGGTGGGTAAGGGGTCAAGCCAGACTGCAGCACAACGTTGAGGGCAAAAACTGTGGAGCGAAACAAAAAGGAGGCAGTTATCAAAAAAAATCACAAAAGGTAGCTTCAGGAGTGTCAACATATAACGAGCAGCTATGTATGCGACAAACACAGACAGGACACTTGCCAGGCCATTCTTAGGGAAGATCTGGCGATGAGTGACTGGAAAACCGGGGTTTAAATGGGCAGAGGGATCTGATGAGGAGAGTGGCTGCAGCTGTGCTGGACCTGGCTGGAAGCTCCTTCCCCAATCACCCACAACTCACCTGCGGCGAAGAGCACGCAGTGCACGAGCTGTGGGGGTGTGGCAGGCTGGTTGTTGTGGAGGGTGAGTGTTAGGTGGAATGAGTGGAGGTGACACTGTAACACATATAAGAAGCATATTATCAAAAGTTGGATCATCTGACGCCGCTACAGTCTGCAACACTTTTGTTGGGGAGCCAAACCTCTTGAGAAGGTCCTTACATAAAACATATGCAAGATCATTGATGTTTTCTTCTTCTGTCATGGTCTTTTCTCTCCATTTCAGGCATCACAACACTCAACATATGGTCAAATGTGGTTTTTACTTGTAATACATCGACTGAGAGCCTCTTTTCCTCCATGTAAAGAAGTCGAGCTAGAAGTGCAGATACAAGATGTTCACCCAATGACCTGTCTTCTAACTCCTGACTTGGCCAAAAAGGCTATTTTGCCTCTGCTGTCCCTGGACTGGTGTAAAATAGTCAACCTAAAAAGAAAAATGATTAAGATACAATCAATAAAACATTTCCGAATAAAAAGGCTACATCAGAATAAAGGTTAAAAGGTAAGAAACTAAGCTAAAATACATACACACAGGTTAATATAAGCTCAACAACAGACAATTGCTACAAACGAAAACAAACAACATGAAGCAGCAACAGTAACATCAGCATTAATAACACAAGACACAATAATACACTAACAGGCCAAAAACAAACAAGACAAAATCACTAAACACAGAATAAAAAGCCATGCACAAAAAGCAACATTATAACTAGACAAACTAATAGGCAACATGACGGGTGACAGACAAACACCGACAGGCAGGGCAGCAAGCCAGGAAAATTAAGCACTAAACCAACCTCTGCATCTACAGGAGAGACTGGAGACTCTGTGTCATCTTCAACATGATGAATTCAGTAACATCATGTGATGAAGTGTCAACAATAGCAGACTCTGTCTTAACAACTTCTTTCGGTGAGTTTAACATTTCTGTCAAGACGTTTTCTACATCAGTCAGAGCTCCAATCACTTTTTCACTTTGACTTGTGTAGCAGGGTGGATGCTACGGGGCCCGCTCGAAGGATGGAGAGACACGGAGTTTTCGTGCAGAACCTTTATTTCGGCTTTTTCACCAACAGCAGATCACCCAGTGCACAAGCACCTCACGCAGCAGCTTCTTCATTCTGAGTGTCTTATGAAGGCTGGCAGAGTGGAGAGGCTGATTGGGCCCACCTGTGCCCTAATCAGGCTGAGTGGCTGCAGCTCCTCCACCCTGCCACAACTCGTTTCATCTGATGCCTTCATCACCCACAGCAGAAGTTGCTGTAAGAACTTTGCCACTGCATCTAGTGTGATGGCATATATCATCTCAGGAGAAACACTGTTTTCACCCAGCGTGCATTTGACTTTATACATCACAGAGTCTGACAGCGATATTCCCTGCATATTGAGGGGCAGCTCATATGTACAATCAGGTGTCCAATGATTGCAAAGTTTCTGAGTTCCCTGGAAAACATCTGGGCCGGAGTGGAGGATGTGATTTTCTCAAGGCTGAGACCTTCAGTCTTGTTTGACTCTCTGATGTTTCTGAACATGTTCATGACATCCCATTTGATTGTGTCGAAGTTCAGTTGATAATATTTCTGTTTCCTTACATTGATCTTTGTTTTTTTGTGTGTTAAATAGTCTGGACTGGGATATTCAGGCACACTTCCTGGTAAAGAAAGGTAGTCGTCTCGAAGCAGAATGGGGCTTGAAGTGCGTCTGATATTTAAGACGAATTCATCGCGTTTTCTTTCAAATTCATTTTCCAGATCTGAATTCATAATTCCAAATTGTTTCCTGGCAAAGTTCAGGAACTGGTGCTCCTGATCGTCCACATGTGCATTGTGTAAAAGAAAAAACCTTTTCACCTCACCAACCACTAAGCCCATGTCGAATATTCTCGAGATTTTTTTGGTTTTGGTACAAAAGAAACTTTTAAGGCTACTCAGATTTCTCTTGAGGGTGTTGACGATCTTAGTCGCTGTTTTCTTAGCTTCAATACCAGAGCCAGGGGGAAGTACAAAAACACTTTCATCCTCCGATGTGTTATCTTGTGACTCTGTTGACCATTTCAAGAGGATTTCAGTCACTCCTTCAACCGCTGACGGGACATCTATGGCAGATTTTCCAGCAGAACACATTGCTTGGCACCTGATGTGGAGCTTAACCAGGTTTGCTTTAACACATCTGGCAGCTTGAGACACCATGTGGCCAAGTCGCTTTATATTTGAAACAAAGCCGGTCACGTAAACAGCTGGGTTGGATGTTATGTCTTCAGTGTTTGTGGCTGCAGCAATGCTAGAGTTCACATTCTCTTCAATTTCCTGTTCTACCATTTCTGTCAGCTCTTGTGCAGCCTCACATTGGTCCAGTGTGACATTAAGAAGCTTGGAGAAACATTTGGGTAGGGAGTCTCCCAGCTGAGGTTTGATAGTTTCCAAAGGTGCAGCAGATGCTATGCGTTGTTGCACCATCGGCAAGAAAACTCTCAGAATATCTGCTGACACAGTCTGTATTATTTCACTAACCATGTCAGCAAGAGTGGATTGTATTTCCGGGTCAAATTCCTCTACTGTGATCATGGCCCACTTTGCTGGTGTGAGCCTGTCTAAATATGTCTGTATAGTAGGCATCACATTCTCCTCCGTAATTAGATAACAGTTTCCTTGTTGTTGCATCTTGTATTCTGTGTTTATGAAGATCTTTGTTTGAAGATTTTTTGCAATATTTCTTGCTGTATTCTCTTTCTGTCTCACGCCTCTCGCCACTCGCTGCAACCATTCTTCTGAGTGGCTCTCCTTCAGCTGTTTGATGACCCGTGTGGGGCTGTTCCCTAAGCCCCTCTCCCACAGAAGCCGGATCATTCGAATGTCACAAGCGAACCTTGGTCAAAAATGAACAAATATAGGTAAAAATGCAACACGTAATTTTCACAGCATAAGAGGAGAAACAGACACTACTTACGTTTGGGTCAGGAAAACCCGGAACTCAAGCCTGTGAGCCAAATGGAGCTGTTGCAGTAAAGTCTGGCTCCAGGAGACATAGGTTGTCTTGCATCGGGAACAGCCCAGATCCTCTCCCACTATAAAGTAGACCCGGTCGATGTCTAGGACCTGCCGTGCCCTCTTGTGCAGGCCCACACCTGATACATAAACAGACAGAAAGACAAACAGAAACACAAGTACGAACCCGTACACACACACACACACACACACACACACACACACACACAAACAAACAGTCATATCATTTAGGCAACAGCTCAAAAAAACATTTTCAATAACACTAACCAAAATCAAAATCGGATCGAATCGAATGAAATGGTGATAATCGATTCTGAATCTTAAGACTCGGAATCGAATCGATTCTCAACATTTGAATCGATACCCAGGCCATAGCTTGACACTTTTTTATACCTTTGTGTACTGATGAAAAGAACCTGACGAAAACGTTCTTCTTGCGTGGTTTTCTTATTATCTGTAGTTGGTATTGCAGACGTATAAGAAGCATATTATCAAAAGATGGATCATCTGATGCCGCTGCAGTCTGCAACACTTTTGTTGGGGAGCCAAACCTCTTGAGAAGGTCCTTAGATAAAACATATGCAAGATCATTGATGTTTTCTTCTTCTATGTCATGGTCTTTTCTCTCCATTTCAGGCATCACAACACTCATCACACAAACAAACAGAGACACACACAGACAGACAATTATGTGTCTTTTCAGCAGTTTTAGGTGTTCACAGCACATCAGAAACACATTACAAAAACAGTCATTTCACAGTAACAAAAAAAAGCTTTACCTTTGAGCTGTCTCTGCCCACGCGCTGGGTTGATGCAGACAAACTTGACCTTCCAGAGCCTGTATGGCATCCACAGCAGAACATCGTGTATGAAGTACCGGGCAGGAGTCGGGGGCTGCTGGGAGATGTTGGCCGGTGGGGGGGATGTTGGCCGGCGGGGGGGGGATGTTGGCCGGTGGTGGGAGATGATACCACAGCTGCAGGTTGTCTTTCAGGTCTGTGGTGCCTGGTCGACACAGTGCTGCCAACAGCCACTTACTGTCTTCCTGGCTTGAAGCTGAGGCTCGCACTGTGGGGTCAGGGGTGATGGACTGCTGGTGCACCACAGGCCCCTGGTGTTTAGCCTATAGGTAGATACAACACTTGGCAGTTAGTGGAGATAATCCTTCTATTTGAGTGCCTCATTCATGTGACCTGTTTTTAGTGACAGGGGTAATATTGGGGAAAGATTGGATGGAGAAGATTGGATGTCACATCAGTCTATGTGACATCCAAGCAGCAAATTAGACAATACAATTTCTTACCGGGCTTGATTAACTTAAAGCAAAGGGCCATGGTATGATTAGTTCATAATGTCAGGGAGTGAAGAGTGAAATATGTATTGTCAATACTTGTATAATTAATTACCATTGACAAACTCAGTGGTGGCCTACGTAGTGCTGAGGAACCATCACCAACCATCTGCGGTAGGGTGGAGACAGAGGCTGCGGTAACTGCAGTCTGCAGGGCCGTGGAGCCAGACGCTGCCGCTGCTACTGTTGTCTGCTGCTATGCAGTTGTGTTAGAGCTGGCCGTCACTGCTGTGTGAAGCTCAGAAGAAGAGCCTTGACTGGCACTGGCAGCTCCAGCCTGTTGCACTGCAGTGTGAGACATCAATTCATCTGTGTACTGTGATGAACCAACAAACAAACAAAATGCACAGGCACAAGTTGTGAGAGGATTAGGTTAAATGCTATGTTCATTGTTACTGTAGCTACTTGGCTATTGTTTCTCATTATGTACATTGGCAGACTGCATGTGCTGCCCCCCTTGCCCCAAAAGTAGTTTTTCCTGTTTAGAACCACATTTTCTATGACCCTGCACTGTGACCCCGCCTAATAAATAACAAAAAGAACCCATACTCAGGGATTAAAGCAAAAAAAAATCCCAGGACGGAAAGTTTTCAGACCCCCCCCCCCCCCCCGGTGGTTTAAATTTAGTAATTTCAACCATCAGGGGGAAGGATAGGTTGCAAATTTGGATTACAAGGTAGACCATACGTGTTGTAATCATATCCTTCTTTCTTTCCGTTGCAATTGAAAACGTAAATTTATAATCCATTCCTGTGAGTTAACTTCAAAAAATAAATAAATATTGCAGAAGCTTGCGCGTAACCTACGGCGTAAGGTACGCAGCGACGCTTACTCTACGCCGTAGGCTCTGCGTCGGTGCGACGCGGAACCATAAATCAACGCACGATGTCGGATGTCGGCGCCGCAGCTCCGCTTCCTCCCGGCTCCCGGCACCGAGTAGCCTACTACTGCGCGGTACTGCGGTAACAGTCCTGGGGCCTCATCTATAAAGCTTGCTTGCGCAGAAAAAGCGCCTGAAAGTTGCGGAAGCCGCCATCTACGCAAAGCCTCGGATCTAAAAAGAAAAAACTAACCGATGGCTGCCGCTCCAAGCCCACTACTCCACGCCGAAGAGGAAAAAAGAAAGTGTTCTGATTAAAATAAGGAAAGTTGGACTACCGTATATAACAATTGCGTTCATAAGGATAAAGTTTAAAAAAAAAAAATAAAATTAAAGAAATTGTCTCTTCTCCCCGTGTGTGTCTGCCTGTCATGCACGGCTACTTGGGCGCATGTTGGTGCGCGTCGCCGCGAACCCTACGCCGTAAGCTCTGCGTCGGTGCGACGCGGAACCATAAATCAACGCACACGTGGATGTCGGCGCCGCAGCTGCGCTCCTCCCGGCACCGGGGCTCGGCGTGTCCCTCCGCGGTACTCCCGGGGACTCCAGTCCCTAGTCCCGCAGCCCCAGTGAGTATTTTCACCGGACATTTTGACCGGAGAGATTATAAAATACCGGCATATTTTACCGGACAAAGTCCGGCAATTACCGGACAACGGAAACCCTGGTGCAGTACCCCCCGCGACCGCTATTTAGCGATCTTTTTCTGAATGGTTTATCCGACTTTTTCCAGTCACAGTGAATCAAAGAGATAAGGACAACTATTGTGCAAAAAAACAAAATAAAAAAAATCACACATAAACGTAGAAAAGAGCCAACCACACGCCGTAGGCACGGCGTCGTTTTGACGCAGAACCATAACTCAGCCTAGGCTGAGTTATTAGGTGTCAGGTTACGTGCATCTAAAACCAGAGGAGAACTTTACTGTGTGTGCACAGCCAACAGCTGATTGACTGCAGTGGGCGCCGTTCGACAAGTCACCGCGGCGCTACAGACACCCCGGTGTTCATATTTTTTGTCGGATTTGCGCTGATCTCATAAAAAAATATCCCCAAAAAATCCCCAGGACGGAAATCCGTACCCAGTACGGAGAACTTTAATCCATGCATACTCTGTTTAGTATATAACACTAACCCACAAATTCAAAGAAAATAAATCCCTGTTCCGTTTGATCGGGATATTCCGTTTGGCGTTTACATGACCAAATATTCGGGTTTTAAAAAGAGTAACCCATATTCAGGTTTTTAAAAACCTGAATATGAGCAAATTCGGGTTATTCAAAGGGGTTATTGGTGTTTACATGGCCGTGCAAATTCGGGTTATTGCCAATATTCAGGTTTTAAAAGGGTTATTGACTGCATGTAAACGCAGTAATATAACAACGTAATGTAATCAGTACTCGAGTTGTAAAAAATAAAATCAGGGGGGATGGTGGATTTTATCATATGGGGACAGATAATTTGTGCTGATTACAAAAAATATAATATATTACAAATAATAGCAGTGACCAAAACACCTGCAGAAATACTGCAGGAATGATAATAGCAGCAGTTAAATGCAGCCTTCTGTAAGCTATAACCTCCTGAGACCCGGGCTTTTGTTTGATGTGCATTTTTTGAGTCTCTACTATTTGGGATCAGTAGGACCTAATTTTTGTTGAAATAAAATTTTTGCTTTCTATGTGCTGTTGAACTATGTCAAATCCAATGGCCTCACATGAGGACAATGGGTTTATTTTTTGGCAAAGGCTCTTCACAGCCGGGTGCAAGTACTGATGCATTGGCTATTTACACCCTGGTGCAAATATCAATCTATGCTATTTGCACCCTGGTGTATATAGCAATGCGTGCTATTTACACCCGGGTGCAAGTATTTATGCGTAGACTATTTACACCCTGCTACCAATATCAATGTATGCTATTTGCACCAATGTATTATTAGAAAAAAAAATGTAAAAAAAAATATTTATATATAAAAAAAATGCATCAGCCCAACAGTGATTGACAGGTATTCACACCACTTTTGATAAACTTCCTTTAATCTCTTCGAAATATTTAACAATTAAATAAGAGCAAAAATTGTTCAACCAAAATTGTATGTGAGTGAGTCCAATTTTAAACAACAACACAAAATGCTTTGAGTGAAATTCACTGAATTCCTCAGTTCTTTTACTCATTCAGGGCTCTTGTCCAAATGGATTTGGAGATGTTGTCCTGCTGCTATTAAGGTACTTTCTGATGCTGTTCACCTGTCTTTGAGTCACAACATCTGGTTTGGCGTCCCTAACCAAAGCTTCAGCATTCTGAAAAAAATACAAATATCAAAATGAAAACAAGTGAAAAAGGTCTACAAACAAGATTGTTATGCTTGACCCCAAAACAAGGGCTCTAGTCTTATTGATTTAATTACACTGCAAAAACTCAAAATCTTACCAGGAATATTTTTCTTATTTCTAGTTAAAATGTCTAATTTTTTGTCAAAAAATCTCATTACACTTAAAACAAGAGTCATTACCAGAAAAATAACTTATTTGACAATTTTCACCTGTTTCAAGTAAATTTTCTCTTGAAATAAGTAAAAAAAATCTGCCAGTGGGACAAGATTTATCTTCTCATTACAAGCAAAAAAATCTTGTTCCACTGGCAGATTTTTTTACTTATTTTAAGTGAAAATCTACTTGAAACAGCTGAAAATTGTTGTTTTTTCCAGTGATGAGTTTTAAGTGTAATGAGATTTTTTTGAAACCCGTGCCAAAGATCGCTGATTGGCTCTTAGTTTTGGCACGTCAAAACACTGCCATAACTCGTAGTTGTAAAAAAAGTTTGTAGCTTTTGAAAAAAACTTTGTAGCTTTTGTAAAAAAAACTTTGTAGCTTTGTAAAAAAAACTTTGTAGCTTTATAAAACGTTTGTAGCTTTGTATCTACAGGTACAAATATGTTTTGCAAGTGCAAATATTGTTTTCACACGCACAAAATATTTCTACAAGTAGCCTACAAATATTTTTTGCACACGCACAAAATATTTCTACAAGTACAAAGTTTATTTACAGATACAAAATACTTATGGCATTAATTTGAGCCCATAGATATGCTGCTCTGGATTCTTTTCATTTTTTCATTCATTTGACTGACTGTACCTTTTATTTTGGCGGGCCGGAAGTCAGGCTTTTGGAATGCAAGAAAATCCGGGTGGTTTTCAAAATAAAACCTCTTTCTGTGGGCGCGACTCGCTCCCGGTATCAAAATCACACACCAGCAGAAAGAACACGGACTTTGTGTATTTTAGTTGTCATTACCTGTTAATAATTACGATGTAATGGTGAAAATACTTTGGGTGGGGGGGATACATTTTGTCTCCACCGAGGATCAAAATAATTCAGTAGAGGGTAGGACGTGTAAACTAGGGGGGGGGGGGGTGCAGGAATTCAGCGCATTTGCAAACATGCCAGGTGTCATCGGTGCCATAGACTGCACAAACGTATGCATCAAGGATCCATCTGGTGATGGATTTACTTACATAAACCGGAAAGACTTTCCGGAAAAACTTTCATTCCGTGAATGTGCAACTGTGCAAAGCGTGTATTGTTAAACGTTGTGGCACGGTGGGATGGCGGGACGCATGACGCATTCATCCTGCAAGTATTATGCCGCGTTCCATTTGTCCTCGGAAGTCGGAATTTCCCAGTTCACAGTCGGGATTTTCAACTGGAACGCCCCACGAAGTGGGATTTCCTACTGGGAAAGTGGTAGACGCTTCACTACCCCCGAGTTACCATTCAAAGATGGCTGCCATTCCCAGTTCCCAGTTCCGATTTCCGAGGTAAATGGAACGCGGCATTAGGGCCAGAAAGGAGAAAAATAAAAATATTATTTTTTTTACGGAGCCCTTTTGGTGACATTTGAAAAAAAAAAAGAATGCGTGGCCACGCATAACTCGTGGCTCCGTTTTTTTTTTAATTATGCACTTCGAGAAAAAAGTCGAAATGTCGAAAAAGTCAAAATGTCGAGAAAAAACATTTTTACTTTTTTCTCGAAATTATATTTCAACATTAATCTCGACATTTCGACTTTTTTCTCAACATTTCGACTTCTTTCCTCGAAGTGCACGATAAAAAAAAATCTTTTTATATTTTAAAATATGTTTTCTCCTGCCTGGCGTTGATACTCTTCCGTACAAATACAAAACGTAACGTTACCTCTGAATTCCGTTTCAGAATGGTTTTCTTCCTTCTTTCTTCATCACAGGGCAGTGAAAAGTGAACAAATGAAAATTTGAAATGAAATTGCGCCTTCCAGTGGAGACACGTTGGTGCGCATGCGCATGGGCAAGTGAAAAGGTGCCTTATCTGTTGCAGACGCGGTGGTGCACATGCGCACGGGCTACGCATTTGTTTCAGGGTGTGAATGGCTCAGCTGATGGGGGCTTGCTATTTGTACCCTGGGTGCTGTGGAGGTTATTTCCCGAATAATACCGGACAATATTACTCCTTTTTGTGGTCTTTATTTCTTCTGCTCTGTCACACACTTTACAGCTCGTTAACTTCAGCCGGGACTAGTTTCCGCGCCAACGCGCCGTTCTCCGGTGCACTCAGATCAATGCGCATGTACACAAAATAGTCCCTGGATAACGCACTCATATGACAGGTGCAAATAGTCACTCCGTTATTTTTTCTCTATTTCCCTTTCTTGGTCCTGCCCTGCATCCTTGCACATCCTGGTCAGGTTCTAATAATAAAAATATGATAAATTTTATTTGCAATATACTCAGCATTTTTTCATTTCAGAATGAAATAAAGTGCTACAGAGTAAAAACATGGGTATTAGGTTATATCTCTATATCATTTATATTTATATATCATTTTCAATTTTTTTCTTTCCTATTACAAGGAAATAAAAACTTGCTCCACTGGCAGATTATTCTACTTATTTCTAGTGAAAATGTGCTTTAAACAAATGGAAATCTAAAAACAAGTATTTTAAGTGTAATGAGACTTATTTTGACTATAAATTGGACATTTGGGCAAGAAATAAAGACAAATGTTCTTGGAAAGAAATTACGTGTTTGCAGTAAAGATAGACTTGATGCCCTCAAACGAGTACTTCATGTTTACAGACGTTGTAGCTTGCTAATATTACTCAAATATATCAAAAAAGCATGCCATGTGAAGCTGCAGACGTTATTGTGCATAAATATACTAGTTTCAATCATAAAATTAGGTTAGGATTTTTACCATGTCCATATTTCTGTCGGGAGCTGCCATAGAAGACTTTCATTGAGATCCCAGCCATCTTTTTTTGTCCCAAATTAGTGTAATTTCATTATGAGACCACTAGATGGTGCAGGCGGGGGTCCCGGATGAGGACAATGGGTCAATGTTCGTACAAATTAAGTATCATGGCACAGAACAGCAGAAATGTAATGTCCTCATATGAGAACGCAGGGTCTCTACTGGGCTTACATCAAATACATCAAAACACAAAAATAAAAAACAGTTTTCTGAACTTATCAATATGCCTCTGTCCTTCACAGGATAAGTAAAATGGATCACTGCAAAAACTCAATATCTTAACAAGAATATTTGTCTTATTTCTAGTTAAAATGTCTCATTTTAGTAAAAAAAATCTCATTACACTTAAAACAAGACTCATCAGTGGAAAAAACAACAATTTTCAACTGTTTCAAGTAGATTTTCACTTAAATTAAGTAGAATTTTATATATATATATATATATATATATATATATATATATATATCCCAGGCCCGGCAGGGTCTTTCTGTGTGGAGTTTGCATGTTCTCCCCGAGCTTGCGTGGGTTTCCTCCGGGTACTCCGGTTTTCTCCCACAGTCCAAAAACATGCATGTTAGGTTAATTGATAATTCAAAATTGCCCGTAGGTGTGAGTGTGAGTGTGTCTGGTTGTTTGTCTGTATATGTGGCCCTGTGATGGACTGGTGACCTGTCCAGGGTGTATATATATATATATATATATATATATATATATATATATATATATATATATATATATATATATATATATGTATATACCGTGTGTATATATATATATATATATATATATATATATATATATATATATATATCAGGGATTCTAGAGATAAGGGACAAAACAGGTTTTAAAAATCTTTTTTTTTAAATGCACACTATATTCATTGGAACTGTATATTTCTGTAGAGAAGGGTCTTAGCTATTTAACCATGTAAAGGTGCAGGTTCTAAATAAAAAATAAAAAATAAACATGCTTTACTTTAGAACTTGATTTGTGTCAACTCCGTCAGACACACTCAAAAGTATACAATTTAAATTTTTCCAGTCCAACAAGAATCTAAAGTCCTGTAGTATGTCGGTATAGTGTTTAGTTACTGTGATATGTTATAAAATACAATATATGACTGTCAGCATTTTCAATCTTTGTTTTTAATTTTAAAATGAAAAAATAATTTGTTTAGATAAATAAGACATATGAGGATGTAGATCTTTTTTACATAAACAACATAGACTGAACAAAGAATAAACATTTTTTTTCAAAAATGAACAAAAACATACATCTGACGGTGTTGACGAAGAACTGATGTGTATTACTGATTAATGAACAAATATGTTTTTAAACAGATGGAAGAGACAAAAGATGAAGAAATAACTACTCTTTGTCTTATATTGAACATACATCAGATAATAATAATAAACATACTGCAAATTATCTTTTTTAAGTGGTGTGTGTGTGTGTGTGTGTGTGTGTGTGTGTGTGTGTGTGTGTGTGTGTGTGTGTGTGTGTGTGTGTGTGTGTGTGTGTGTGTGTGTGTGTGTGTGTGTGTGTGTGTGTGTGTGTGTGGATGGGGGGGTGAGAGAGAGAAAGACAGAGAAAGTGTGTGTGACTGCCCTGCACTGCTTGATTCAAATTTTAAATTGATATTCGTTAACAACAATACTGCTCAAAATGCTATATATAGGATAATGGGCCATGTTACAACTCAAGTGAGTTCAAGCAGTTTGCAGAGGCATGGGGTTTCCAGCACATCACCTCGAGCCCTCATTATCCGCAGAGCAACGGCTTAGCAGAAAAGACTGTTCAAACTGCAAAGCGAATCCTCACCAAGGCCAAAGAGGACAAGAAAGACCCCTATCTCTGTTTTCTGGAGTACAGGAACACACCAGTTGATGGACTAAAATCCCCAGCCCAGATCCTGATGAGCCGCAGACTACGCTCCATCCTGCCCACGACAACTCAACAACTCCGACCTCAGGTGACCCCGAGGCTACTGTTCGTGCAAGGAGAGAGGACTGCCAGCAGCGCCAGAAACAACACTACGACAGATCTACTAGACCGCTGTCAACGCTGCGCGCCAGAGCACCCATCCGTTTCCAGCAGGGAGATGGCACGTGGAAACCAGCGACAGTCATCCGACCAGCTGAGACACCGCGGAGCTACTACATCGAGACCGGTGAAGGTCAGTCATTCAGACGCAACCGACGGCACCTGCTGGACAACCACGCACCCATCACACAGCATCCAGAGGCCGGCGATTGATGACTCCAACACTACACCAGAAGACCCAGGTGCGCAACGTCATCACACCAGTTCTGTGTGTAAACCTGTACACACTGAGCCTTGTCAACGCACAAGGTATGGACGTGTCATTAAGCCGAGGCAAGTCCTCGACTTATAACTGACTTTTAAAGGGTGCAGGCGGATCGCTGCCCTAAAAAAAAAAAAAAAAAAAAAAAAGAATTGAAAGGAAGAAAAACCTTAGTGGTTAGCACTGTTGCCTCACAGCAAGAAGGTTCCCGGTTCGACTCCAAGGCCCAGCAGGGTCTTTCTGTGTGGAGTTTGCATGTTCTCCCCGTGCTTGCGTGGGTTTCCTCCGGGTACTCCGGTTTCGTCCCACAGTCCAAAAACATGCATGCTAGGTTAATTGATGATTCTAAATTGCCCGTAGGTGTGAGTGTGAGTGTGTCTGGTTGTTTGTGGGACTGCGGGTGGAAACTAGCATTTCTGCTAAAACCCGGTGTATTTACACTGCTTAATGTAGTGTTAATTAATATGCATTGTCCCGTCTAAATAAACTTTGAAACTGTTTTGTAGTACTGTGATTTGTAATACTGTATTTTATTGTGATGAAGAACCTGATTGTACTGAGTGAACACTGTACTTTATATTGATATGTTCACCAGCCTATTTACTGTTAAAACAGAGTGAGTGATTCCCTCTATTAAGCTATTTGAAGTACCTCAGGATTTGTTGATCTTGTTAATTTTGTTCCAGAAGTAGCACACTTAAATATTATAGCACTTTTGAGTATACTGATGTTATTTGCACTGCTAAGGATTTACAGTATACTGTGACTTATACTTTTGTGGCTCAGAATTGTGTTTAAGTGCTTCAGTTTTTCTGCATGCCATTGATTATCTCCATAGGCACATCTTATTTTTTTGTTAAAGGGAGATGTATGTTTAGCAATGTTCACTGCTAAAACTTTTATTTTGAAAGTCCATCCTTACTGCCGTTAACCGGATGTTTGCGCTGCTCTAACGGTCAGAGAGAATTGCAGGTGCGGACTGAGACGTTGGAAATAAACCAAGCTCCCGAGTTCAGCTGAAATTAAGAAGTATCCGTGTGCTGTTATTATATAAGATAATTTATAATACTTCCCGTGTATAGCTTATCACAACACTCACCGGAGTTCACGTCGAGTCTAACTCAAAAGAAAAAACAAATCCTCCGGAAAAAAACAATCTTACATCTTCCTTCTGGCAATCAGGAACAAACTTGGAGTCTTAGAAAACTTTTACAAATTAAATAAAGTAGTATTTATCAGCTGACAAAGTTCGTTTTTTATCTAGTCTTGTTAACTCAGGCTAGACTCTTCTTCTGCGTGCATCAGTACGCAAAAACGGTACACAAAATCAAAACGTATACACAAGGCGCCATCTAGCGGTCATTTTGTAAAACCAAAATCCTTATGTAAAAACGCAGTTATCTTATAGATTCACTCATGTGAGATGAATAAACAAGGTATGAAGGTTGATAAAATAAAATAAAATGAACTTAACCCATTGTTCAACTTTATGTGGGTTACATTTTAGAATCATCAATTAACCTAGCATGCATGTTTTTGGACTGTGGGAGAAAACCGGAGTACCCGGAGGAAACCCACGCAAGCACGGGGAGAACATGCAAACTCCACACAGAAAGACCCTGCCGGGCCTGGGATATATTTATATATATATATATATATATATATATATATATATATATATATATATATATATATATATATATATATATATTTATATATATATATATATTTATATTTATATTTATATAGATTTTGACAACATATCGTGATGAAACTGAATATTACATTGAATGGTCATCTCTATGGAGGGATCCACTTCTATGTTCATATAGAGGGCTCATACATGTTTCATTATTAGCATTTTGAGCAGTATTGTTGTTAAGGAATATCAATTTAAAATTTGAATCAAGCAGTGCAGGGCAGTCACACACACTTTCTCTGTCTTTCTCTCTCTCACCCCCCCCATCCACACACACACACACACACAAACACACCACTTAAAAAAGATAATTTGCAGTATGTTTATTATTATTATCTGATGTATGTTCAATATAAGACAAAGAGTATTTATTCATCTTTTGTCTCTTCCATCTGTTTAAAAACATATTTGTTCATTAATCCGTAATACTCATCAACTCATCAACACCGTCAGATGTATGTTTTTGTTCATTTTTGAAAAAAATGTTTATTCTTTGTTCAGTCTATGTTGTTTATGTAAAAAAGATCTACATCCTCATATGTCTTATTTATCTAAACAAATTATTTATTAAGTGTTTTTATTTAGAACCTGCACCTTTACATGGTTAAATAGCTAAGACCCTTCTCTACAGAAATATACAGTTCCAATGAATATAGTGTGCATTTAAAAAAAAAGATTTTTAAAACCTGTTTTGTCCCTTATCTCTAGAATCCCTGATATATATATATATATATATATATATATATATATATATATATATATATATATATATATATGCATGTTTTTGGACTGTGGGAGAAAACCGGAGTACCCGGAGGAAACCCACGCAACCCACGCAAATATATATATATATATATATATATATATATATATATATATATATATATATATATATATATATATATATATATATATATATATATATATATATCCGTCCATCCATCCATCCGTAATACTCATCAGTTCTTCATCAACACCGTCAGATGTATGTTTTTGTTCATTTTTGAAAAAATGTTTTATTCTTTGTTCAGTCTATGTTGTTTATGTAAAAAAGATCTACATCCTCATATGTCTTATTTATCTAAACAAATTATTTATTAAGTGTTTTTATTTAGAACCTGCACCTTTACATGGTTAATAGCTAAGACCTATCTCTACAGAAATATACAGTTCCAATGAATATAGTGTGCATTTAAAAAAAAAGATTTTAAAAACCTGTTTTGTCCCTTATCTCTAGAATCCCTGATATATATATATATATATATATATATATATATATATATATATATATATATATATATATATATATATATATATCCATCCATCCATCCATTATCTATACCGGCTTTATCCTTTGCAGGGTCAAACAGGGTCTGCTGGAGCCTATCCCAGCTATTTTCAGGCGAGAGGCAGGGGTTACACCCTGGACAGGTCACCAGTCCATCACAGGGCCACATATACAGACAAACAACCAGACACACTCACACTCACACCTACGGGCAATTTAGAATCATCAATTAACCTAGCATGCATGTTTTTGGACTGTGGGAGAAAACCGGAGTACCCGGAGGAAACCCACGCAAGCACGGGGAGAACATGCAAACTCCACACAGAAAGACCCTGCCGGGCCTGGGATATGTACTATGAGGTTCTGGACCTCCGCTTGAGTAAATTTTCTCTAACTGGACCTCTTAAGGTTTTAGTTGAATACCGCTGATTTAGAGTCATCACCAGAAAAATAACTTATTTGACAATTTTCACCCGTTTCAAGTAAATTTTCACTTGAAATAAGTAGAAAAATCTGCCAGTGGGACAAGATTTATCTTCTCATTACTAGCAAAAAAATCTACTTAATTTAAGTGAAAATCTACTTGAAACAGGTGAAAATTGTTTAATACCGCCCGCGCCCGGGGGCTGGTATAACCAGGCCCCCGGTCTCACACTCAGCAGGCACGCCGATTTTTTCCAGTGGCCAGCCGCGGTACTGCAACAAAAAATCCAATGGGGCCCAGAAAGCTTTTTTCCCATAGACCGCAATAGTAAAAGAGAAGCCTCTAAAACTGTTCACAGGACACCTCCAGCTGTAATCACCGGCAATTACAGGGTTTCCGCGGGGTTTTAAAAAGTATTAAAAAGTGATAAATGAAAATTGCCAAATTTAAGGCCATTAAAAGTGTTAAATTCACTGTCAGAGGTAATATTTTTTTTAAAATTGGTATTATTTTTTACCTTTTACATTTAAAGCAGTCTATTTTATTGTCATTCACAAAGTGAAATAAATGTGAAACATCTGGTCAACATCAATGAGTCTATAAATCTGTTCTGTATAGTGTTCTATTGTTCAAAATCTGTATTAATGTTAAAAGGTCCGTGATTAACACTTAATGTTGTGACAGTTTTTTAAAAAAAATCTGAAGGTAGTGAAAAAGGTATTAAATTGGTATAAAATTTAACATAAGGATTGCTGTATAAACCCTGAATTACTAATCTTTGTATTCTATCTTTTTAAGTCATGGACTTTATATCCGTCAAAAATGTTTTATAACGGCCAGAAAAGTCAAAGAAAAGTCTCTTTCTGGGCGTGACGTCACGGCCGTGTCGTTGCCATTGATGTTGCCCCGGGGCATGATGGGAGGCCCCAGAGCATCATGGGAGGTGACTCAACTGCGCATGCTCTATGGGCCCCTTAACGCGGAAGTAAACCCGGAAGTCAGGAACTTTTTCGGCGTATGCGCTGGGTGAGCAAATTGCATTGAAATGAATGGGCGACCATTTTCGATGTTCCATCCAGTTAATATTATAGATCCATGTATGCACCAGGCGAGCAAGGCTGAATTCCAATCTCCACCCTAAACCATAGACATATATACATATATACATATGTATATATGTCTATGCCCTAAACCCTCAAGCCCTGAACCCTCACATACTTTAGCGACGTCAGCTGTACGTGATTAAGTGTGAGTGGGTGTGAGGGCTCCAAATGGTAGAAATAAGAAAGGGACAGCGCTTAGCACAAACCGGAAACACGTCAGATCAAAATGTTGTTGTTTTTTTGTCTTTTATTAATAAACTTTATTTAACATTTCAATTTACAAAATTCCTAGTCAGATCAAAATATTACGTACCGGTATTATAAGTTGGGAATGATCATCCTACGGATGTTTGAGAACAAAGTGGTAGCCTATATAAATGAGCATAAAATTCAACAAAGAACACAATTTAAATATGCGCACAGTACAATATGTATTTCCTTGTTAATGTAGTGTCTTTCTTTCAATCTACCCATAACACCGCATCCAGTATGCCAGGCTCAATCGCCGAGTAATTTCATTTTTGTAAGAGCGTGTAAACTGATGGTATCCTGAGTTAAATATTCCAGCTGTGTTATGACCAACTAATATTACTTTCCATTTTGAGCATGATGTCATTTCATTTTCGTAAGAGAGCGCATAAATTGATGGTAACCTGAGCTAAATATTACAGTTATCTTATTACTATTTACTGCAACGTTTTTGTTCAACTTGCTGAAATTGTTTAAATTTTGTGGTCATAAATAAATGAATAACCAAATTACTGCCTGACTTGTTTGTGTTGGATCTAAAACTATCTTGCTAGTATTTACATGTATGCATTTCTGGTAACATAGGGAATCTTAATTCAAACACTGTACTCAGATTAAAGAAAAGCAAGTCTTGTTTATTCAACACCAGGTCAACTGAGGATTTGTCTAATATAAAATGAAAACAAAAGAAATTGAACCTCAAATTATGAATGAAAAAATGATTAAGAAAACAACATTTTGTCCACCATCTTCCCAAAAATGTCAATTAACTTAGATTTAGAATTAGATTTATCTAATCTAGAATTATCTTGTTTCAGTCTTTGTCATGGATCTGGACGCATAAGCAACTGGCCTCCAACTATCTCCGTCAGCCTGCAGCAAGACAGCCCCGAATCCATCCTTTGAAGCATCCGTTGAAACCTTCCGATTCTTGGTTGGGTCATAGTATGCAAGCACAGGGGCAGTTGTCAGTGTTGTCTTTAAAGCATTCCATTCTCTTTCGTTTCGCGCTGTCCACCTGAATTCTGTGGAATCATGAAGTAGCTCTCTTAGTGCTGACGTTTTCACTGAGAGGTTGGGAATTAACTTTCCAATGAAGTTTATCATCCCCATCACTCTGAGCACACCTTTTTTGTCTATCGGGCGCGGTGTGCTTAGGATGGCTTTTATTTTCCTTTCATCTGGCTCAACACCCTGAGTTGACAGTTTGTATCCCAAGAATGTTATCTCCTGGAGATCAAACTGGCATTTGGCACGGTTTAGTTTTAGTCCATTTTCTCGTACCCTTTGGAGCACTTTTGTCAGTCTTTCATTATGTTCCTGTAAGGTGGAGCCCCAGACAACAACATCATCAACATAGCAACGGACTCCCTCTAGTCCCTCTAACATGTTGTCCATGGCACGATGAAAAATCTCAGAGGCTGAGATTATACCAAATGGCATCTTGAGGAATCTATATCTTCCATATGTTGTGTTGAAAGTGCAGTACCTTGAACTTTGATCATCCAACTTTATTTGCCAGAATCCCTGCGCTGCATCTAGCTTTGAGAAGTATTTGGCTCCTGCCATTTCACTTGCAATCTCCTCACGCTTCGGTATCTGGTAGTGCTCACGCTTTATGTTTTGGTTTAAATCTCCAGGGTCCATGCATATTCTCAGTTCTTTGTTTTTGTTCTTTTTGTCAACACACACCATTGAGTTTACCCACTCAGTTGGTTCTTCCACTTTTGTGATGACCTGTAACTGAGACATCCTGTCCAGTTCTTTTTTGAGCCGCTCCCGCAGTGGAGCTGGAACTCTCCGTGGTGCATGGATTACTGTTTGAGCATCCTCTTTTAGTTGAATTTTGTACGTGTATGGTAGGCATCCCAATCCTTTGAAAACATCATGATAACGGTGAACAATTGAGTCAACTGTGCCTGGGTGCGTACTTACTGCTTCTGGGCATTTGATGTGGTATACTCTCCTCAGTAGGTTTAACTTCTGTGAGGCAACCCCACCTAGCAGTGACTCACAGCTCTCAGGTACGACAGAAAACAGTACACTGTAGTCTTTGTTCTTGACTTTCACTTTGAGTCTGCACTGTCCTCTGCTTTCAATGTCTTTTCCGTTGTAGTCTTTCAGTGGTACTTTTCTCTTGATTATTTTAGGCTTTTCCTTCATAGCACTGATCTCTGTCATGCTGATGAGGTTTGCTTGTGCGCCTGTGTTCCTCTGTGTTATTGTCCACATTATCACATGACACCATACCCACAAAGAAAGTCTCACTGAGGTCTGACTCCTCAACCAGCCGCACTGACTTGGGCTTGCCTTTGGTTAGACATTGTTTGGCAAAATTATTTTTTCCATTACATTTTGAGCATCTTTTGTCATATGCAGGGCACTGCCGGGGCTCATGTCTGCCACCACATCGTTTGCAGGAGTATGTTGTGTCATCTGTGTTTCTCTTTTGTGGCGTGTTCTTTTTAGACTTGTTTTTAACCACAGCTACTTTTGCACTTTCATGTACTGTAGAGCCATTTGTTTCATTGATCGTCTTTGCATGCTGCTGGGCTAACTCATTTGCATGGCATACTCTCTCTGCCTCCTCAAGAGTTAGTTTAGCCTCTCTTAGCAGCCTTTCCCTTGTCTGCTTATCTCTGATACCATACACAATTTGATCACGGATCATAGAATCTTTCAGATCTCCAAAATCACATGACTGTGCTTTTAGTTTCAAATCCGTCACAAAGCAATCAAAAGTCTCTTCTGGCTGTTGCATCCGCGAGCGGAACACGTACCTTTCATACACAGTGTTTTTTTTGTGGTGAGCAATGAAACTTTTCGATCACAATGTCATACTTGTTTCTGTCTTCAGCCTCCTCAAAGTCGAATGTGTTGAAGACTTCAATGGCTTGAGGACCAGCTACCGTGAGTAGCGTTGCTCAAAACGCTGCTTGAAAGTCTGCCAATTGCTGTCCACATTTCCCACCAGTTGCAGTCCCTCCGGTGGCTATATCTACTAGAGCTTGTTTGGTTTCTCTGACACACGGTTTGTCATGACACACAAGCTAAAATGATTTGTTTACTGCATGAGCTGTTGCAATTTCTTTTTTGGCACTTTAAATGGATATTGAAAGGCCTATTTGAGTTATTTCTTAGTTATTTCACAATAATTATTGTGAAATTATTTCACTAGTTATTTTGCAGTCACATAATTTAGGCAACAGCTCAAAAAACATTTTTAATAACACTAACCAAAATCAAAATCGGATCGAATCAAATGAAATGGTGATAGTCGATTCTGAATCTTAAGACTCAGAATCGAATCGATTCTCAACATTTGAATCGATACCCAGGCCATAGCTTGACACACTTTTTTATACCTTTGTGTACTGATGAAAAGAACCTGACGAAAGCGTTCTTGCGTGGTTTTCTTATTATCTGTAGTTGGTATTGCAGACATATTGTTATGTCTCTGTAGGCGTTGGGCTCAAGTGCACGACACAGGATGGCAGAGATTTGGTTTAATGCCCGGGAGGGCCTTTATTGCTGTTTGGGGGAGGGTTGAGGCCTGGCGGGCTGGATCCAAGGCAGGCTGGGGTGACAGCAGGGTGAAGGAGTGGAGTAGGTGGGTAAGGGGTCAAGCCAGACTGCAGCACAACGGTGAGGGCAAAAACTGTGGAGAAAAACAAAAAGGAGGCAGTTATCCAAAAAAAAAAAAAAAAATCACAAAAGGTAGCTTCAGGAGTGTCAACATATAACGAGCAGCTATGTATGCGACAAACACAGACAGGATACTTGCCAGGCCATTCTTAGGGAAGATCTGGCGATGAGTGACTGGAAAACCGGGGTTTAAATGGGCAGAGGGATCTGATGAGGAGTGGCTGCAGATGTGCTGGACCTGGCTGGAAGCTCCTTCCCCAATCACCCACAACTCACATCACCTGCTGCGAAGAGCACGCAGTGCACGAGCTGTGGGGGTGTGGCAGGCTGGTTGTTGTGGAGGGTGAGTGTTAGGTGGAATGAGTGGAGGTGACACTGTAACACATATAAGAAGCATATTATCAAAAGTTGGATCATCTGATGCCGCTGCAGTCTGCAACACTTTTGTTGGGGAGCCAAACCTCTTGAGAAGGTCCTTAGATAAAACATATGCAAGATCCTTGACGTTTTCTTCTTCTATGTCATGGTCTTTTCTCTCCATTTCAGGCATCACAACACTCAACATATGGTCAAATGTGGTTTTCGTTTGTAATACATCGACTGAGAGCCTCTTTTCCTCCATGTAAAGAAGTCGAGCTAGAAGTGCAGCTACAAGATGTTCACCCAATGGCCTGTCTTCTAACTCCTGACTTGGCCAAAAAGGCTATTTTGCCTCTGCTGTCCCTGGACTGGTGTAAAATAGTCAACCTAAAAAGAAAAATGATTAAGATACAATCAATAAAACATTTCCGAATAAAAAGGCTACATCAGAATAAAGGTTAAAAGGTAAGAAACTAAGCTAAAATACATACACACACACACACACAGGTTAATATAAGCTCAACAACAGACAATTGCTACAAACGAAAACAGAAACAACATGAAGCAGCAACAGTAACATCAGCATTAATAACACAAGACACAATAATACACTAACAGGCCAAAAACAAACAAGACAAAATCACTAAACACAGAATAAAAAGCCATGCACAAAAAGCAACATTATAACTAGACAAACTAATAGGCAACATGACAGGTGACATCAGACAAACACCGACAGGCAGGGCAGCAAGCCAGGAAAATTAAGCACTAAACCAACCTCTGCATCTACAGGAGAGACTGGAGACTCTGTGTCATCTTCAACATCTTCCTCCATGATGAATTCAGTAACATCATGTGATGAAGTGTCAACAATAGCAGACTCTGTCTTAACAACTTCTTTCGGTGGGTTTAACATTTCTGTCAAGACGTTTTCTACATCAGTCAGAGCTCCAATCACTTTCTCACTTTGACTTGTGTAGCAGGGTGGATGCTACGGGGCCCGCCCGAAGGATGGAGAGACACCCAGTGCACAAGCACCTCACGCAGCAGCTTCTTCATTCTGAGTGTCTTATGAAAGCTGGCAGAGTGGAGAGGCTGATTGGGCCCACCTGTGCCCTAATCAGCCTGAGTGGCTGCAGCTCCTCCACCCTGCCACAACTTGTTTCATCTGATGCCTTCATCACCCACAGCAGAAGTTGCTGTAAGAACTTTGCCACTGCATCTAGTGTGATGGTGTCATTTTTTGAGTGCCTATCATTTTCCTCTGTGTTATTGTCCACATTATCACCTCAGGAGAAACACTGTTTTCACCCAGCGTGCATTTGACTTTATACATCACAGAGTCTGACAGCGATATTCCCTGCATATTGAGGGGCAGCTCATATGTACAATCAGGTGTCCAATGATTGCAAAGTTTCTGAGTCAGTTCCCTGGAAAACATCTGGACAGGAGTGGAGGATGTGATTTTCTCAAGGCTGAGACCTTCAGTCTTGTTTGACTCTCTGATGTTTCTGAACATGTTCATGACATCCCATTTGATTGTGTCGAAGTTCAGTTGATAATATTTCTGTTTCCTTACATTGATCTTTGTTTTTTTGTGTGTTAAATAGTCTGGACTGGGATATTCAGGCACACTTCCTGGTAAAGGAAGGTAGTCATCTCGAAGCAGAAGGGGGCTTGAAGTGCGTCTGATATTTAAGACGAATTCATCGCGTTTTCTTTCAAATTCATTTTCCAGATCTGAATTCATAATTCCAAATTGTTTCCTGGCAAAGTTCAGGAACTGGTACTCCTGATCGTCCACATGTGCGTTGTGTAAAAGAAAAAACCTTTTCACCTCACCAACCACTAAGCCCATGTCAAATGTTCTCGAGATTTTTTTGGTTTTGGTACAAAAGAAACTTTTAAGGCTACTCAGGTTTCTCTTGAGGGTGTTGACGATCTTAATCGCTGTTTTCTTAGCTTCAATACCAGAGCCAGGGGGAAGTACAAAAACACTTTCATCCTCCGATGTGTTATCTTGTGACTCTGTTGACCATTTCAAGAGGATTTCAGTGACTCCTTCAACCGCTGACGGGACATCTATGGCAGATTTTCCAGCAGAACACATTGCTTGGCACCTGATGTGGAGCTTAACCAGGTTTGCTTTAAGACATCTGGCAGCTTGAGACACCATGTGGCCAAGTCGCTTTATATTTGAAACAAAGCCGGTCACGTAAACAGCTGGGTCGGATGTTATGTCTTCAGTGTTTGTGGCTGCAGCAATGCTAGAGTTCACATTCTCTTCAATTTCCTGTTTTACCATTTCTGTCAGCTCTTGTGCAGCCTCACATTGGTCCAGTGTGACATGAAGAAGCTTGGAGAAACATTTGGGTATGGAGTCTCCCAGCTGAGGTTTGATAGTTTCCAAAGGTGCAGCAGATGCTATGCGTTGTTGCACCATCGGCAAGAAAACTCTCAGAACATCTGCTGACACAGTCTGTAATATTTCACTAACCATGTCAGCAAGAGTGGATTGTATATCCGGGTTAAATTCCTCTACTGTGATCATGGCCCACTGTGCTGGTGTGAGCCTGTCTAAATATTTCTGTATAGTAGGCATCACATTCTCCTCCGTAATTAGATAACAGTTTCCTTGTTGTTGCATCTTGTATTCTGTGTTTATGAAGATCTTTGTTTGAAGATTTTTTGCAATATTTCTTGCTGTATTCTCTTTCTGTCTCACGCCACTCGCTGCAACCATTCTTCTGAGTGGCTCTCCTTCAGCTGTTTGATGACCCGTGTGGGGCTGTTCCCTAAGCCCCTCTCCCACAGAAGCCGGATCACTCGAATGTCACAAGCGAAACTTGGTCAAAAATGAACAAATATAGGTAAAAATGCAACACGTAATTTTTCACAGCATAAGAGGAGAAACAGACACTACTTACGTTTGGGTCAGGAAAACCCGGAACTCAAGCCTGTGAGCCAAATGGAGCTGTTGCAGTAAAGTCTGGCTCCAGGAGACATAGGTTGTCTTGCATCGGGAACAGCCCAGATCCTCTCCCACTATAAAGTAGACCCGGTCGATGTCTAGGACCTGCCGTGCCCTCTTGTGCAGGCCCACACCTGATACATAAACAGACAGAAAGACAAACAGAAACACAAGTACGAACCCGTACACACACACACACACACACACACACACACACACACACACACACACACACACACACACACACAAACAAACAGTCATATAATTTAGGCAACAGCTCAAAAAACATTTTCAATAACACTAACCAAAATCAAAATCGGATCGAATCGGATCGAATGAAATGGTGATAATCGATTCTGAATCTTAAGACTCGGAATCAAATCGATTCTCAACATTTGAATCGATACCCAGGCCATAGCTTGACACACTTTTTTCATACCTTTGTGTACTGATGAAAAGAACCTGACGAAAACGTTCTTCTCGCGTGGTTTTCTTATTATCCGTAGTTGGTATTGCAGACATATAAGAAGCATATTATCAAAAGTTGGATCATCTGATGCCGCTGCAGTCTGCAACACTTTTGTTGGGGAGCCAAACCTCTTGAGAAGGTCCTTAGATAAAACATATGCAAGATCATTGATTTTTTCTTCTTCTGTCATGGTCTTTTCTCTCCATTTCAGGCATCACAACACTCATCACACAAACAAACAGAGACACACACACAGACAGACAATTATTTGTCTTTTCACCAGTTTTAGGTGTTCACAGCACATCAGAAACACATTACAAAAACAGTAATTTCACAGTAATAAAAAAAAGGTTTACCTTTGAGCTTTCTCTGCCCACACGCTGGGTTGATGCAGACAAACTTGACCTTCCAGAGCCTGTATGGCATCCACAGCAGAACATCGTGTATGAAGTACCGGGCAGGAGTCGGGGTCTGCTGGGAGATGTTGGCCGGTGGTGGGGGATGTTGGCCGGTGGTGGGGGATGTTGGCCGGTGGTGGGGGATGTTGGCCGGTGGTGGGGGATGTTGGCCGGTGGTGGGAGATGTTGGCCGGTGGTGGGGGATGATACCACAGCTGCAGGTTGTCTTTCAGGTCTGTGGTGCCTGGTCGACACAGTGCTGCCAACAGCCACTTACTGTCTTCCTGGCTTGAAGCTGAGGCTCGCACTGTGGGGTCAGGGGTGATGGACTGCTGGTGCACCACAGGCCCCTGGTGTTTAGCCTATAGGTAGATACAACACTTGGCAGTTAGTGGAGATAATCCTTCTATTTGAGTGCCTAATTCATGTGACCTGTTTTTAGTGACAGGGGTAATATTGGGGAAAGATTGGATGGAGAAGATGCACTGTCTTTCAAGCATTATGTTTACAAAGCTCACATCAGTCTATGTGACATCCAAGCAGCAAAATAGACAATACAATTTCTTACCGGGCTTGATTTTCTGGCCAGACTTAAATTTGGCTTGGCAGCCGAAACATGAGCACCACCAAATCTTGGCTTGGCAAACTGTAAGTTAAAGCAAAGGGCCATGGTATGATTAGTTCATAATGTCAGGGAGTGAAGAGTGAAATATGTATTGTCAATACTTGTATAATTAATTACCATTGACAAACTCAGTGGTGGCCTACGTAGTGCTGAGGAACCATCACCAACCATCTGCGGTAGGGTGGAGACAGAGGCTGCGGTAACGGTAACCGCAGTCTGCAGGGCCGTGGAGCCAGACGCTGCCGCTGCTACTGTTGTCTGCTGCTGTGCAGTTGTGTTAGAGCTGGCCGTCACTGCTGTGTGAAGCTCAGAAGAAGAGCCTTGACTGGCACTGGCAGCTTCAGCCTGTTGCACTGCAGTGTGAGACATCAATTAATGTGTGTACTATGATGAACCAACAAACAAACAAAATGCACAGGCACAAGTTGTGAGAGGATTAGGTTAAATTCTATGTTCATTGTTACTGTAGCTACTTGGCTATTGTTTCTCATTATGTACGTTGGCAGACTGCATGTGCTGCCCCCTTGCCCCAAAAGTAGTTTTTCCTGTTTAGAACCACATTTTCTATGACCCTGCACTGTGACCCCCCCCCCCCCCCCCCCCCACACACACAGTTTTCAATTTAAATTACCTGGTAAGAGGGGGTGTCAATCATGCAGAGTAATGTAAATAAACCGCAAAACAAAAGCAACATTGATAGCATAAAATATTGTAAGGCACAATGGCATCTAAAGAGCATAATAGGGACAATACAAAAAAGAAAAATGAGAAATAACAAAATAAATAATAAATAGCCTAATAAATAACAAAAAGAACCCATACTCTGTTTAGTATATAACACTAACCCACAAATTCAAAGAAAACAAATCCCTGTTCCATTTGATCGGGATATTCCGTTTACATGACCAAATATTCGGGTTTTAAAAAGAGTAACCCATATTCGGGTATTAAAAAACCCGAATGTTTTTTTTAAAACCCGAATATTAGCAAATTCGGGTTATTCAAAGGGGTTATTGGTGTTTACATGGCCTTGCAAATTCGGGTTATTGCCAATATTCGGGTTTTAAAAGGGTTATTGACTGCATGTAAACGCAGTCATATAACAACGTAATGTAATCAGTACTCAAGTTGTAAAAAAAAAATCAGGGGGGATGGAGGATTTTATCATATGGGGACAGATAATTTGTGCTGATTACAAAAAATATAATATATTACAAATAATAGCAGTGACCAAAACACCTGCAGAAATACTGCAGGAATGATAATAGCAGCAGTTAAATGCAGCCTTCTGTAAGCTATAACCTCCTGAGACCCGGGCTTTTGTTTGATGTGCATTTTTTGAGTCTCTACTATTTGGGATCAGTAGGACCTAATTTTTGTTGAAATAAAATTTTTTCTTTCTATGTGCTGTTGAACTATGTCAAATCCAATGGCCTCACATGAGGACAATGGGTTTATTTTTTGGCAAAGGCTCTTCACAGCCGGGTGCAAGTACTGATGCATTGGCTATTTACACCCTGGTGCAAATATCAATCTATGCTATTTGCACCCTGGTGTATATAGCAATGCGTGCTATTTACACCCGGGTGCAAGTATTTATGCGTAGACTATTTACACCCTGCTACCAATATCAATGTATGCTATTTGCACCAATGTATTATTAGAAAAAAAATGTAAAAAAGAATATTTATATATAAAAAAAATGCATCAGCCCAACAGTGATTGACAGGTATTCACACCACTTTTGATAAACTTCCTTTAATCTCTTCGAAATATTTAACAATTAAATAAGAGCAAAAATTGTTCAACCAAAATTGTATGTGAGTGAGTCCAATTTTAAACAACAACACAAAATGCTTTGAGTGAAATTCACTGAATTCCTCAGTTCTTTTACTCATTCAGGGCTCTTGTCCAAATGGATTTGGAGATGTTGTCCTGCTGCTATTAAGCGGTCCTCAAGGTACTTTCTGATGCTGTTCACCTGTCTTTGAGTCACAACATCTGGTTTGGCGTCCCTAACCAAAGCTTCAGCATTCTGAAAAAAATACAAATATAAAAATGAAAACAAGTGAAAAAGGTCTACAAACAAGATTGTTATGCTTGACCCCAAAACAAGGGCTCTAGTCTTATTGATTTAATTACACTGCAAAAACTCAAAATCTTACCAGGAATATTTTTCTTATTTCTAGTTAAAATGTCTAATTTTTTGTCAAAAAATCTCATTACACTTAAAACAAGAGTCATTACCAGAAAAATAACTTATTTGACAATTTTCACCTGTTTCAAGTAAATTTTCTCTTGAAATAAGTAAAAAAAATCTGCCAGTGGGACAAGATTTATCTTCTCATTACAAGCAAAAAAATCTTGTTCCACTGGCAGATTTTTTTTACTTACTTTAAGTGAAAATCTACTTGAAACAGCTGAAAATTGTTGTTTTTTCCAGTGATGAGTTTTAAGTGTAATGAGATTTTTTTTGAAACCCGTGCCAAAGATCGCTGATTGGCTCTTAGTTTTGGCACGTCAAAACACTGCCATAACTCGTAGTTGTAAAAAAAGTTTGTAGCTTTTGAAAAAAACTTTGTAGCTTTTGTAAAAAAAACTTTGTAGCTTTATAAAACGTTTGTAGCTTTGTATCTACAGGTACAAATATGTTTTGCAAGTGCAAATATTGTTTTCACACGCACAAAATATTTCTACAAGTAGCCTACAAATATTTTTTGCACACGCACAAAATATTTCTACAAGTACAAAGTTTATTTACAGATACAAAATACTTATGGCATTAATTTGAGCCCATAGATATGCTGCTCTGGATTCTATTCATTTTTTCATTCATTTGACTGACTGTATCTTTTATTTAGGCGGGTCGGAAGTCAGACTTTTGGAATGCAAGAAAATCCGGTTGGTTTTCAAAATAAAACCTCTTTCTGTGGGCGCGACTCGCTCCCGGTATCAAAATCACACACAAGCAGAATGAACACGGACTTTGTGTATTTTAGTTGTCATTACCTGTTAATAATTACGATGTAATGGTGAAAATACTTTGGGTGGGGGGGATACATTTTGTCTCCACCGAGGATCAAAATAATTCAGTAGAGGGTAGGACGCGTAAACTAGGGGGGGGGGGGGATGCACGAATTCAGCGCATTTGCAAACATGCCAGGTGTCATCGGTGCCATAGACTGCACAAACGTATGCATCAAGGATCCATCTGGTGATGGATTTACTTACATAAACCGGAAAGACTTTCCGGAAAAACTTTCATTCCGTGAATGTGCAACTGTGCAAAACGTGTATTGTTAAACGTTGTGGCACGGTGGGATGGCGGGACGCATGACGCATTCATCCTGCAAGTATTATGCCGCGTTCCATTTGTCCTCGGAAGTCGGAATTTCCCAGTTCCCAGTCGGAATTTTCAACTGGAACGCCCCTCGAAGTGGGATTTCCTACTGGGAAAGTGGTAGACGCTTCACTACCCCCGAGTTACCTATTCAAAGATGGCTGCCATTCCCAGTTCCCAGTTCCGATTTCCGAGGTAAATGGAACGCGGCATTAGGGCCAGAAAGGAGAAAAATAAAAATAATATTTTTTTTACGGAGCCCTTTTGGTGACATTTGAAAAAAAAAATAATGCGTGGCCACGCATAACTCGTGGCTCCGTTTTTTTTTTTATTATGCACTTCGAGAAAAAAGTCGAAATGTCGAAAAAGTCAAAATGTCGAGAAAAAACATTTTTACTTTTTTCTCGAAATTATATTTCAACATTAATCTCGACATTTCGACTTTTTTCTCAACATTTCGACTTCTTTCCTCGAAGTGCACGATAAAAAAAAAATCTTTTTATATTTTAAAATCTTTTTTCTCCTGCCTGGCGTTGATACTCTTCCGTACAAATACAAAACGTAACGTTACCTCTGAATTCCGTTTCAGAATGGTTTTCTTCCTTCTTTCTTCATCACAGGGCAATGAAAAGTGAACAAATGAAAATTTGAAATGAAATTGCGCCTTCCAGTGGAGACACGTTGGTGCGCATGCGCATGGGCAAGTGAAAAGGTGCCTTATCTGTTGCAGACGCGGTGGTGCACATGCGCACGGGCTACGCATTTGTTTCAGGGTGTGAATGGCTCAGCTGATGGGGGCTTGCTATTTGTACCCTGGGTGCTGTGGAGGTTATTTCCCGAATAATACCGGACAATATTACTCCTTTTTGTGGTCTTTATTTCTTCTGCTCTGTCACACACTTACAGCTCGTTAACTTCAGCCGGGACTAGTTTCCGCGCCAACGCGCCGTTTTCCTTACCGGTGCACTCAGATCAATGCGCATGTACACAAAATAGTCCCTGGATAACGCACTCATATGACAGGTGCAAATAGTCACTCCGTTATTTTTTCTCTCTATTTCCCTTTCTTGGTCCTGCCCTGCATCCTTGCACATCCCGATCAGGTTCTAATAATAAAAATATGATACATTTTATTTGCAATATACTCAGCATTTTTTCATTTCAGAATGAAATAAAGTGCTACAGAGTAAAAACATGGGTATTAGGTTATATCTCTATATCATTTATATTTATATATCATTTTCAATTGTTTTCTTTCCTATTACAAGGAAATAAAAACTTGCTCCACTGGCAGATTATTCTACTTATTTCTAGTGAAAATGTGCTTTAAACAAATGGAAATCTAAAAACAAGTATTTTAAGTGTAATGAGACTTATTTTGACTATAAATTGGACATTTGGGCAAGAAATAAAGACAAATGTTCTTGGAAAGAAATTACGTGTTTGCAGTGAAGATAGACTTGCCCTCAAACGAGTACTTCATGTTTACAGATGTTGTAGCTTGCTAATATTACTCAAATATATCAAAAAAGCATGCCATGTGAAGCTGCAGACGTTATTGTGCATAAATATACTAGTTTCAATCATAAAATTAGGTTAGGATTTTTACCTTGTCCATATTTCTGTCGGGAGCTGCCATAGAAGACTTTCATTGAGATCCCAGCCATCTTGTTTTTTCCCAAATTAGTGTAATTTCATTATGAGACCACTAGATGGTGCAGGCGGGGGTCCCGGATGAGGACAATGGGTCAATGTTCGTACAAATGAAGTATCATGGCGCAGAACAGCAGAAATGTAATGTCCTCATATGAGAACGCAGGGTGTCTACTGGGCTTACATCAAATACATCAAAACACAAAAATAAAAAACAGTTTTCTGAACTTATCAATATGCCTCTGTCCTTCACAGGATAAGTAAAATGGATCACTGCAAAAACTCAATATCTTAACAAGAATATTAGTCTTATTTCTAGTTAAAATGTCTCATTTTAGTAAAAAAAATCTCATTACACTTAAAACAAGACTCATCAGTGGAAAAAACAACAATTTTCAACTGTTTCAAGTAGATTTTCACTTAAATTAAGTAGAAAAATCTGCCAGTGGAACAAGATTTTTCTACTAGTACTTTTGCCAGTAATGAGAAGATAAATCTTGTCCCACTGGCAGATTTTTCTACTTATTTCAAGTGAAAATTTACTTGAAACGGGTGAAAATTGTCAAATAAGTTATTTTTCTGGTGTTATTTTTCTGGTGATGACTCTAAATCAGCAGTATCCAAATAAAACCTTAAGAGGTCCAGTTAGAGAAAATTTACTCAAGCGGAGGTCCAGAACCTCATAATACACACACATATATATATATATATATACATACACACACATATATATATATATATATATATATATATATATATCCCAGGCCCGGCAGGGTCTTTCTGTGTGGAGTTTGCATGTTCTCCCAGTGCTTGCGTGGGTTTCCTCCGGGTACTCCGGTTTTCTCCCACAGTCCAAAAACATGCATGCTAGGTTAATTGATAATTCAAAATTGCCCGTAGGTGTGAGTGTGAGTGTGTCTGGTTGTTTGTCTGTATATGTGGCCCTGTGATGGACTGGTGACCAGACCCCGTTTGACCCTGCAAAGGATAAAGCGGGTATAGATAATGGATGGATGGACGGATATATATACATATATATATATATATATACATATATATATATATATATACATATATATATATATATATATATATATATATATATATATATATATATATATATATACATATATAGGCTATACCATATTTTCTGGACTATAAGCCGCACCTGCATGTAAGCCGCATCCTTTTTATTTAAAAAAAAAGATATGCAAGCCGCAGATATTTCTGTTAGATTAGATATTTACTACATGTACAGAAGGATTTTGAACTGTAAATGATGTACATGTTTGTACCTAAATAGATCCTTTCCTAACAGAGTCTTTTAACACGGCAGCAACTTTGCTGATTAAAACGGGACAGAACCAAGAGAAAATAACCGCTATTTATTTATCTATTTATCTGTTTGAAATCTGCTTCTACCTACTTCTATCTGCTAAAGAAGAAGTAGCGTATTCTTCTTTGGATTTATTTTGTCTTAGTTTTTTTTTAAATTCCGGTTAGCACTCCCCCTAGCAGTGGAAGACAAATCCACAGAATAGCCGCACCTTTGTAAAAGCCGCATGGTTCAAAACCTATGAAAAAAGTAGCGGCTTATAGTCCAGAAAATACGGTATATATATATATATATATATATATATATATATATATATATATATATATATATATATATATATGTATCTCAGGGATTCTAGCGATAAGGGACAAAACAGGTTTTAAAAATCTTTTTTTTTAAATGCACACTATATTCATTGGAACTGTATATTTCTGGAGAGAAGGGTCTTAGCTATTTAACTATGTAAAGGTGCAGGTTCTAAATAAAAAATAAGAAAAGGTGCAGGTTCTAAATAAAAACACTTAAAAAAAAAATAAACATGCTTTACTTTAGAACTTGATTTGTGTCAACTCCGTCAGACACACTCAAAAGTATACAATTTAAATTCTTCCAGTCCAACAAGAAGTCCTGAAGTATGTCGGTATAGTGTTTAGTTACTCTGATATGTTATAAAATACAATATATGACTGTCAGCATTTTCAATCTTTGTTTTTAATTTTAAAATGAAAAAATAATTTGTTTAGATAAATAAGACATATGAGGATGTAGATCTTTTTTACATAAACAACATAGACTGAACAAAGAATAAAACATTTTTTTCAAAAATGAACAAAAACACATCTGACGGTGTTGACGAAGAACTGATGAGTATTACTGATTAATGAACAAATATGTTTTTAAACAGATGGAAGAGACAAAAGATGAATAAATACTCTTTGTCTTTTATTGAACATACATCAGATAATAATAATATACATACTGCAAATTATCTTTTTTAAGTGGTGTGTGTGTGTGTGTGTGTGTGTGTGTGTGTGTGTGTGTGTGTGTGTGTGTGTGTGTGTGTGTGTGTGTGTGTGTGTGTGTGTGTGTGTGTGTGTGTGTATGGGGGGGTGAGAGAGAGAAAGACAGAGAAAGTGTGTGTGACTGCCCTGCTCTGCTTGATTCAAATTTTAAATTGATATTCCTTAACAACAATACTGCTCAAAATGCTAATAATGAAACATGTATGAGCCCTTTATATGAACATAGAAGTGGATCCCTCCATAGAGATGACCATTCAAGGTAATGTTACGTTTCACCACGATATGTTGTCAAAATCTACAAACTGGTCCTTTAATGTAATTAAAATATAAGCGCTGGGAAAGTTACACAATACTAAGCAGACCATAGCCTATCCATGCTCTACAAGTCAGAAGTGTAAGGTATACAGTACAAGGTCAAATAATGTAATATGGAATTATTTAATTCATGCTATATGTGTACATGTATGTATAAAGAAAACCCTGAAATAATAATTGAATTCTTTACTATGTTCACAAATGATATTATATTAGCATATTACTGTAAGAGGTTATAGGTAGATTTCTCAACTCCGTCAGCTTACATGTCAACTCCGTCAGGTGTAGAACCTGACGGAGTTGACGTCTGATGGAGTTGACAAAAGGGCATGTATTTTCGCGCCAAAACATGTATTGTTCACTGGAGCTAGCTGGTTTTTCCTCAGTTGCTAGCTATCTCAATAACCTTACTAAAATACCTTAATTCAATCCACTACTGTTTAAAAACATTATCATAACAGAGAGACGGTGTTGACATGTTCCAGCTGTGACCATAAGAATATCAACATTGTTTGTCTAAGATATCAAAAAATGTAAAAGCTACCAGATTACGTGTGGTAGCGTTGCATTCAGAACAGGCAGGGAGAGAAACGGAGTTGACAGAAACTGAGGACAGAACTCTGATAAGCAGGATTTTAGGGAAAATATTGTTGAAGTAGTAAAAAAATTGTTGATGAAGTTCACTTAATGTATTTTTTTATTTATTTAAGACGACTCTTTGTTATTTAATATATATATTTGTACACTCATAGGGCCTGATTTACTAAAGGTTTGCGTGTGTAAAAACGTGTGCAAACTTGACAGCACCCGCAAACCAAGGTGCAAGCTGATCTACTAACAGCGTGCAAAGAATAGCGTGCGCAAAATAACACACGCTATTCATTTAGTACTTTTGCCCTGATGAATAATCAATATGGGGCGTACCCGGCAGAACGCGCTAAATACTGGGAGGGGAAAATGCAAATATGTTCATTTACCAAACGCAATGAGATTTACCAAGCCCGAAAGTAATTGCGGGGATTGTGAATCTGCCCAGCATTACGCACCGATGGTTGCTGTTATTGTGGCAAGGAGGCAACATCGCCAAAATCAAAGAATAGCAGAGAGAGAGTCTTTCGGACTCGTGTAAATTTGTTTGGAATGAATGAAAACCAGATAGTTGAAACATATCGACTATCTAGCGCTTCCATCTTGGAGCTGTTGAATGAGTTAAGGGCTGATTTGGAGCCGGTCACAAGCAGGAGTAACACCATATCTGCCTTGCCGAAACTGCTCTCAACTCTTAATTTCCTCGCATCAGGGTAATTCCAGCGCACTGTAGCCATTTCTGCTGGGCTCTCCCAAAGCAGTTTTTCAGGTGTGCTGTCCACTGTCCTCAACGCTCTGTTACGCAGGATGGGCAGGCACATACGGTTCCCATCCATTCGGGACGCACTGAATGATGTCAAACACGGATTTTATGCAGTTGCTGGGTTTTATTTGAATGTTAAATCGAGTATTATTCAGTAAAAGGTTGCCACAGGAGGCACATTAATTTTTTTATTTGTGATAATAAATAAACCACGTGTTTTCATGGAGAAAAAAGTGTTTCTTATTGTGCGCCTATACCTTGTTCTGCAGTTGGCTCTAGCGTGTCATACCCCAGTATCCCAGTTATCTGCTCCTCGCAGAAGGTGAGCTGCACCTGCTGCTGCTCAATGCTGGTTAGAGGCATCTCTTCCGCAGGCCCTCCACCTGTCTTGTTTGCCGAAGTTTTATTAAAGGCCACTTTTTCTTTAGTTCTTCGCCTTATATCTTGCCACCTTCTTTTAACCTCATCTGCCGTTCTTTTTGTCTTACCAACTGCATTTATTCTATCGCAGATTTTCTCCCATACTGCGTTTCTTTTGGTAATGTTTAAATTTCTTTGCTGTAGTTCATGAATGTGTTTATTTGCCTCTTCCACTAATATCTCTAACTCCAACTCGTCAAATTTCATTTTGCGCTTGCGACTATCCTGCTTTCCATCCACTCTCCATGGCGCAAAGTTTGCGCCGCAAACCGTAAGACGCAACACCTCATTTAAATACTGCGGTTTGCACCTGTTATCAATTGCGCACGCAATCTTAGTTGATCACCCGCAAAACACACAACAACAGCACGTGCAAACTTTTTCAGTGCACACGCAATTTAGTACTCTTTATTTAGGATCTTAGTAAATCGGGCCCTATGTGTATTGCAAATTAAGCCAGCTCAAGGGGAAGTCACCTTTAAGGTGTCACCTTTCCCCCGTCTCGTCTCCAACAATACTATGTGTATTGTATTTAACTTCTAATCTAATTTTTGTCTACCCTTGGCTCCGTGTCTTAATCAAATGAGATTACTTTGAAGAGAGAGCCCAGACGGTTTTGAGCTTCAACAATTTCATGAAATCCTAACAAATGTTACAACACAGAAACCTTTTATTTCAAAGGAACAAGAAATATTGAATTCACATCTGTTATTCCAAATCCTCAATAAGAAATAATAATAAAAGAAAGTGTCCCTTCACAGCAGCAATCTGCTGTCGCAATGTCTCTATCCTGCCCTGGCCTTGGACAGAAACCCTGGTCGCTGATCAACGCTGTATTACCAAGATGTAGACCAACAAAAAAAACCAAGCTGCCATTGCAGGGAATAAAATCAATATTAATCACTGTACAGAATTTTATCTCGTTCTTCAAATCACAGTGTAACTTTAAATACTGACCAAATTCAGAAATAAATAATGAATTACATATTGTGAGCACCGGAATCAATATCACAGTCAGCATTTACGTGTTCAACAATATTAAATTAAACGTGTTACACAAATCTTGTATCTCATTTCATCTTATTCACAATTCACATACTTTGATTTTGCAAAGTACCTTTTTACAGCTTTAATCGTTGCAACATGGACTGCAATTTACTGTATACCATATGGAAACAACAAAAAAACATTATACTATATGTGCACAACTTATGGGCATCAAAACCACATACAGTACAAAATAATAAACTTCCCTCTGCCTCATGGTGATGAGGGAGGAAAAACAAACATGGCGTCCCGTCATGATGCAGTAAAATTAAAGTTACTCTCTTCAAAATAACCCCACTTCCATTAAACCAAAATCAGCTTAATCTTACAAAAATAATATGTCTATAATGTTTCCACTTGACTCCGATTGGTTTTTGGTTATAAAACAAGTTCAACATCGGTAAAAAAAAAGATTAACCCATCGGTTTCAGTAACTAGAAACATAATATGCTACAGCTTATTTGCATACTAAATTGATAAACTCACTGTAATGTTTAGCAATGTTCACTGCTAAAACTTGTATTTTGAAAGTCTATCCTTACTGCCGTTAACCGGATGTATTGCGCTGCTCTAACGGTCAGAGAGAATTGCAGGTGCGGACTGAGACGTTGGAAATAAACCAAGCTCCCGAGTTCAGCTGAAACTAAGAAGTATCCGTGTGCTGTTATTATATAAGATAAGTTATAATACTTCCTCTGTATAGCTTATCACAACATGGTGTCAGAGTGAAAGTCGAAAAAAAGGTAGTTAGACGACGGACCCGCGTAGAAGACGAAGCTGAAAAAAAAAAAAGACGAAGGAAAGTTAACGATGGAGGCGTTTGGCGTACCTACCCCGAAGATGGACTGGGATTCATCTAATCTACCAGATGCGTGGCGGAGATTCAAGCAACATGCCCAACTGATGTTCACAGGACCGCTCAAAAAAAGAACAGAAGAGGAAAAATGCAGCTTTCTTCTGCTGTGGATTGGCGACAAAGGACGGGACATCAGCAACACATGGACACTGGCTGAAGATGAAGCTAAGTTGCTAAATACATACTATGACAGATTCTCAGAATACCTCACTCCCAAAGCAAATCCTATATTTGCAAGATATAAATTCCAGGAGAAGACGCAAGGAAACAGTGAGTCATTTGAGCACTTTGTGACAGATCTCAAGCTGCTAGTTAAAGACTGTAACTACACAGACAGCGACGAGATGGTCAGGGACCGTATAATTTTCGCTACCAACTCACCTAGAGTGTGCGAAAAAATTACTCAGCCAGGGGCCGGAGCTCACGCTCGATAAAGCGATCGATATAGCCCGCTCCTATGAGCTATCACAAGTGCAGCTAAAGGCTATGGCTAACGACAGTCATGAAGTACATGCAATCCACCGCAAACCTGGTAGGTCAACTTTTATAAAGGGAGCTAGCAGGCACCATGACAGCCCAAGAACGCATGAAAATGCCTGCAGCAAGTGTGGGGGACACCACCATAAATCCATAGAGTGCCCAGCAAAAGGCAAACAATGTTTAAAGTGTCGAAAATTCAATCACTATGCAAAAGTGTGCAAAACTAAGCCTCACAACCCATGTAGAACAGTGCACAGAGAAATCCACACAGTTGGTGAAAGTAATGAAGATGATGGCTCAGAGCTATTTGTGGTCACTGTTACTACAGAGAAGAAAGATGAGGAAAGTGCATATGCAGCTATCCAAATGGGCCCACAGAACAAAAAAATTACTTTTAAGCTAGATACTGGGGCACAGGCAAGTGTAATACCAGCCAAAGACTTTAATGCGCTCATGCCCAGCACACAATTAATGGCTGCTGACCGTAAGTTGACAGGCTACGGCGGACATGCACTGGAAGTGAATGGCTGCTGCAAAATAGCAAGCACATACAAAACTAAGTCAACCATAGAAATGTTCTACATAGTGAACTGTAAAGGCCCACCTATTCTAAGCTACAAAGCCTGCAAAGCCCTGGGACTCATAAAAGTAGTGTATGCCGTCAACAGTGACGAAGAGAGCAGCACCCATTCAGACCACATCCTGAGTGAGTACTCAGATGTTTTTAAAGGCATCGGCACGTTCCCAGGCGAATGCAGCTTCAGAATAGACCCCAACGTAGCACCGGTTGTCTGCCCACCGCGGAGGGTACCATTTGCCCTTAAGGACTGTCTAAAAACAGAGCTAGACAACATGGAAAGGGACAGAATAATATGCAAGGTGACAGAGCCCACCCAGTGGGTTAATGCTCTAGTTGTGTGCGAAAAGCCCAAAACACGCAAACTCAGAGTGTGTTTAGACCCAAGACCCCTAAACAAGGCAAAAAGGAGGCCATATTACCCCCTACCCACACTGGAGGATGTGACATCCAAGTTAGCAGGGGCAAAGTATTTTAGCATCCTAGATGCTAGATCAGGGTATTGGGCAATCAAGCTGAGTGAGGAGTCATCACTGTTCACTACATTTAACACCACGTTCGGAAGATACCGTTTCCTCAGGCTGCCCTTCGGCATCGTGTCCGCCCAGGACGAGTTCCAGAGGAGGGTGGATGAGACATATGAAGGCCTGAGAGGAGTAACAGGTATCGTCGACGACATCGTCGTGTTTGGAAAAACAAAGCAGGACCACGACAGCAATCTCCGGGCCATGCTCGACCGCACCAGAGAGAGAGGCATACGGCTAAACCCAGATAAATGCCGTATCTGTGTTCCTGAGGTGAGCTACTTTGGTCATAAGCTCACAGGCAACGGTTTGAAACCAGACCCACTAAAGGTGAGATCCATCAGAGACATGTCGCCGCCAACAAGTGAGGCAGAGCTCGAAACTGTGCTAGGCATGGTCAACTACCTAGCGAGATTTGCACCCAACCTAGCTGAGGTGTGTGCACCACTCAGACTACTGCTAAGGCAGGACACAGAGTTTAAATGGGACACTATGCATGGGAATGCATTTCAGAAGATGAAAGAGATCATCACAGCAGAGCCAGGGCCAGTGTTAGCTTACTTTGATCCTGAAAAGAAGT